>NW_013654458.1:0-22472 GCF_000499385.1 Eimeria necatrix
ATGCGGCGTCAGACGCTGCCTTGCGCACCTGCATTGTATGGCAGTATGTTGATGCCTTTTTCCTGCCGCAGCATCTTAGACTTATGTTGAGCAATGCCTATACACGCCGCCTTTAATCTGCAAAGCTACCGTGCAATCTGCAGCAGGAACTGTTTCGCTTACCTCGATGCGGCACTGAATGCAACGTCGTTGTGTTGCGATTCGGACCAACTGCAGTCTTATTGGCGAACGCAAACGATACTACGATGATACATGGACGGAATTAAAGCATACGCTTTAGATTTATCAATTAACCTGCAGTATAGCTAAGTTCTTACAGGCTTTGTGAATCCGTGCGGAGCATAACTTGCCTGAACGTTCTGAAAGAAGTACGCGTGCAATCAGAAAGTGTGTTTTCCGCATGTGCTGCAGCGCATGCGACTCTCTCATATTGTGGTGCAGTATTTCACAGTATTGGAATTTAAACGCTAGTTTGAGCGTCACGCACTTGTGCAGTTCTATTGGCCATGCTTAGCACAGTTGCTCAGAGCTGCATGCTGCGCCTGATGCCCAGCAGCATTGCTGTCCAGGTGCCTATTCCAAGAGCAAATCGCGTGGCGAGGATTCGAAGGATCTCTTGGAAGCACTTCCGTAAGTTAGCTGCTGTATGCAATGGCCGCATATGAGGGGTTCGTCCAGCCAGAAATAACAGCTGCGCTGCGACTTGTTTCGGCAAGCTTCTGCACAGAGCTGCGCCAGGCTGTGTTTCAGGCGTTTATACCGGTTAGAAGTATGTGAATGTTTTGCTGATGCAGCGGTACTTCACAATAATGCAGGGGAGGTGCAAAAGTTGGGTCATTGGTGCGCACTTGCGCCTCGCGGCATATAGCAGTTGTTATAAAACGACACAGCGGCTGTCATGTGAGCCTATCGCTCTAAGAACTCAAGGTTCATCCTTGATAGCATAGGATTTGAATGCTGCAGGCGACCCCCAGCCTTGTTGCGTGAGAAGGCCATTAATGGCCGTATGGTTAAATATAATACTGCATCACCTTATTCCGAGGGCAGGCGTATGATTAGGAGAGATGAAGCGAAACCAAATGAAAGTAGAATGCAAGGGTTTTACACGCTGCAATCGTGACGTCCTGGACAACGTGCGTGTGCGCGCAGAGAGTAGGCAAAGCATAAATATTGTGGCAGCCTTGTTTTTGCGCTTTGTGTGACGATTTCAGACCCCATATGCGGAGATGCTCATTTGGTGGGGATATCTGACTCCTCGACTTGTATAGGGCCTCTGCAGTTATGGTGCCGTACTGCTATTACGGTGCCTGCTACCCACGGCAAAAGGCGTGGCGTGCGTATGAAAAAGATGTTTTCTCGAAACATCGGCTGTGTAGCAGTTGCCTCTGCGGAAGGAATCTGGAGGCCCAGCTTAGCGACAAGCGCTGCAACGCAATATAGTTGTGGTGCAATGCAGTCTTATTGGCTGACTGAAAAGCCATAACCATGGCACATGAATGGCGTTTGAGTATACGCTTTAGATTTACCAATTAACACCTGTTGCAGCAAAACTCTGGTGCATTTCGTAAATCCATGCGGAGCGTAACTTGCCTGAACGTTCTGAAAGAGATACGCGTGTAATCAGGACGTGCGTGTTCCGCATGTGCCGCAGTGCATTCGACTCTCTCATATTGTGATGCAGTATTTCTCAGCGCTGAAATTGAATCACCAGTTTTGGCGTCACGCACTTGTGCAGTTCCATTTACCATGCTTAGCACAGTTGATCAGAGCTGCATGCTGCGCCTGATGCCAAGCCGCATTGCTGTTCGGTTGCCTATTTCAAGTGCAAAACACGTGGCCAGGATTAAAAGGTTCTCTTCAAAGCATTTCCGTAAGTTAGCTGCTGTCTGCAATGGCCGCATATGCGGGTTCGTCCAGCCAGAAATAACAGCTGCGCTGCGACTTGTTTTGGCAGACTTCTGCACAAAGCTGCATCAGGCTCTGTTTCACGCGTTCACACCGGTTGGAAGTACGTGAATGTTTCACTGCTGCAGTAGTACTGCACAGTAGTGCAGGGGAGGTGCAAAAGGTGGGTCATCAGTGTGCACTTGTCCCTTGCGTCATGTGGCAGTTGTTTTACAAATACGGAGCGGTGTGATTCTGCCATGCTGAGAAGCTTAACAAAATTAACATTAAAGGGTTTACATACGTTTTGGAGCTTAAGATTCATTCTTGAGGGCATAGGATTTGGATCTTGCAGGCGATGCCAGCTGAAGGCGTGAGAAGGCCATTAACGCCCATATGATTTAATATAATATGGCAGCAACGTATTTTGAGGACAGGCTAACAGTAAGAAGAAAGCGAATTATCGAAGTGAGATTGGGAGGCAAGTATTTTACACGTAGCAATCGCGACGTCCTGGACAAGGTGAGTGGGTAGCCGGGACGGCAGCTCAAGAATGGATATTGTGGCTGTCTTGTTCTTGCATTTTTCTGTGACGATTTTAGAGCCCAAAATGCAATGCCAGTTCTCTCCATCAGGCATTCCCTGTCTTGCCGCCATATGCGAAATTGCAAATTTAGCCTGGAGGTATGGCTTTTCGACTTGTGTAGGGCGTCTGCAGTTATGGTGCCGTACTGCTATTACGGTGCCTGCTATCCACGGCAAACGGCGTGGCGTGCGTATGAAAAAGGTGTTTTCTCGAAACATCGGCTGTGTAGCAGTTGCCTCTGCGGAAGGAATCTGGAGGCCCAGCTTAGCGACAAGCGCTGCAACGCCTTTGCCTAGATTGATGAGCATAGCTGGGACAAACGCTGTCTTGGGCACCTGTATTGTATAGCAGTGTGTGAATGCTTTCTTTTTGCCGCTCTGTCGTAGATCCATGCTGAAAGGTGCTATTACGCGTCTCCATGAATGCTCAAAGATATCCTGCAAAGTTCAGCAGCAACTGTTTCAGATGCATCATTGACGCACTGAATGCAACGTCGTTGTGTTGCAGTCTGGACGAACTGCACTCTTCTTGGCGGACTCGAACGACATTACAATGGTACATGGATGGCGTTTGAGTATACGCGTTACATTCAGCAATTAACTAGCAGCATAGCTAAGTTCTTACAGGCTTTACGAATCCTTGCGGAGCGTAACTTGCCTGAACGTCCTGAAGGAGCTACGCATGCGATCAGAATGTGGGTTTTTTGCATATGCCTCAGTGCATTCGACTCTGTCACGTTGTAGCGTAGTGTTTCACAGCTTCGTAATTACACTATTTTTGGCGTCAAGGACGTATATCCATGCCGCTGGAGTGTTATGTTCATCATTTCCAGTACAAATTGACGTGTTTATTAAAAGATATACGCAGTGGTGTGCAGTTGTTTCACATAGTTCCTGACAGTGGGGAGTATGATGCAGCCGCGCTGCACTTGGTGCTGAAGAGGCAAATTTCTGTGTGATACCACAGTAGGATTTCATGGTACTATTGGTCCCTCAAGGCTGTGTTTTTTTTGCCTGCGGCTATTGTCTCCGTGTAGGAATATGACCCGACGAAGTTTTGTACCGGACGGCAGCCTCATGACATACTAGGCGTTCCACTGTAGATGCAACAGACGTCCGCGGAATGGTCACGTTGTTTTCCACGGAACGGCTTAAAACTTTAAACTTCGAAGCAGACTCTTGTGGGACGATGATATAAAGCACTGCAGCGAACGAATCCCCTAGTTTGACGTATTGTACAATGAAGTGCTTAACTGCAACTGACGCAGCAATTCATCTCCTCCTCCCGAATGGCGAATGCGCAAGGCATGCATTCAAGCGAAAGCCATTCACTCGAAGGTCGAATCCAATTCAAGTGGCGGATACGCTTTCGACTGCTCAAGCATTATCACATCGATTTGTAGGCGATCTGAGCATTGCTAACGCGTTTGCGAAAGAATTTGGTATTTCAATGCAGCAAGCGTACGAAGACTTTCTAGAGCTTTAGAGTGATGTCTAAAGCCCCTGTAATGTCTTCGCAAGCACGATGAATCGCGATCGATTCGCAATAAATATAACGAGCCAAAATGTAGCCTCATGAACCTAGCGCAGTTTTAGCCATTCCGACGGAGTCCTCTGCGCAGCAACTCAACAGATACCACAAATACTGTGATTGAATGCAATGTGCCTTCAGTAAGCTTGAACAAACCAGTATACTGAAAGTGGTCTAAACGTGAAGGCAATCTGCTGGCCTCCAGATCTCAAGATAATATCATTTTCGAATTCCTTCATTTCAAAGCATTCATCATGAGTTTTTATGGATCGCTCGGTTTCGCGTAGTCGCCGTTGTAGTGTATAAGAGCTGGTGCCCTCATGCCAGTCCTCGATGCCATTTTCGCTACGTACTATAAAACTGGGCATTCCTAGGGGAAGTGGAGCTTTCGATATCACTAACGCTCAGAGCGCGCATTGAGGCAGCTCAGGAGAATGGTGCGATTTCTGGACACGCTGGCGCTTTCTACTGCTCTACTATGTTCTGGTGGTTCTACATGATTATGATTTGCACAACATTCGGCTTGGCGATTGCTTGGATGGCCATGAGCGTCTAGTGACTTTTGTGGCCTGCTGGATGTATAGATAAATTCCATATCTCATTGTGACACCTGGGCCTTAGCCGTTTAATAAGTGGTCTTCTATTTAACGGCTAAGGCCCAGGCTTCACTTCAGTTTAGCAGTAGATGCTTGGAATGTCTGTTACGCGGCATATCAGCACCCCTTGCTTGTCCTGCGCTTGCCACGTGCTACTTAGACAGTACGTAGCAGATGGCTATCCTGTTATAGACTAGCCACACAATTGTCAAATGCCGTTTTCAGATCTTGTCACGCGCAGTTCGGATAGGGTTGCCAGCTTACTCGCAGGAAGTTAGTTTTTTGTCGATCCAATGAGAATACCTGATACTCCGCATTGCGGAAAAGCTTTGACACACGCGAGCGAGTGTCCGTTCCTTGGTTATGCACACCACAGTAGTTGATTGGGCGGTTTGACTAAAAATTGGTTTGGTCTGTCATACTTTATTTTGCTGAATATGAAGTTACAGGCAAGCATTCCAATTTTCTGTAGTAGGCTTCACGCGTTATTGAGAGCATACAAACATATTTGTTCTGTGCGTATGCGCTAAATTGCTTCTATTGAGTCCCATTGTAGTTTCATAGTGGTGGCTTCACATAGTTCTATTTTGCTTGCGCCACTGTATCAAATATGAAAGGGGCAGAAAATGGGCAACCTGGAACTATGAAAATATATCTCAGTTGTTCGAGTAAAAGGCCCTAGTGGCAAAACGAAGCTGGCTTCCCGACATTCGAAACAAAATCCTGCTCCTGCGAAAATTCGATGAATTTTAATGTTTCCTTGTGATTTAGAGTTGAATCGCTCGGTCACAAACCAAATAGTGCACTTGTGGTATTTTATTTTGCAATTTCCACAAACATCAGAACCTCCTGGAGTTTCGAGAAATAATCGATCAGACACTTTGATAGCATGCTGTTCAGGACAGATGGAACGGTTGCAACCAAGAATGTCAGTAACCTAATGCAGCACGCGGTGCTGCTATATTCTTCTGCACCTGCGCGTATGCCTTCCCTCGGCAGAGAGTAAGAGCGTAGGGTAACTGGGGCCTTGATGCCAGTCTTCGACGTCATTGTCGCTGCGTAATATAAAATTGGGCGATCCAGGGAGTTTTGATGCTTTCGCTATCATTAATGCGCAGCGCGCTCGTTAAAGCAGCTTATCAGAGTGTTGCGATTTTTGGATACGCAGGCGTTTCTTAATGAGCCAATGTGTTCTGGCGGTCCGACATTATGATTTGCACAGCGTTTTGCTTGATGATTGTTTGGACGGCCATGATCTTGTAGTTCCTTTTTTTTCATGTTTGTGGTCTTGATAATTGAAAATCTCATTATGACACCAGGGCCGTAGCCGTTTAAGCAATGTTCTCCGCATTCCACCACTTTTGCAGTAGATGCTTGGGATGTCTGCTACGCAGCATTTCAGCATCATTTGCCTGTTCCGTACTTGCCATGTGCTACTTAGGCAGTACGTAGCATAATATTTCCACTGGTTTTTTCGAATGCAGCAGCCGCGTGGATAAATGCGAGTGGGGAGGAGTAGCTTCCACGAACGCGGATATTGCGCTGGGCGAAGCCTGAACAGAGAATGGCTTCAGAAAGCTTGTCTACTCCCAGAATATGCAAAAAATGTTTAGAAAGGCAGAGTGAATCTCCCAGTGTTCACTGGCGAATTTCGTTCGTAACTGATTCAGTTGGGAATCGCTTTGAACTAACCTCAGTTGGTTGCTTAGAGTTAGTTAGTAGTTCGCAGCTTATATGGGCCCCACGTGATGTGGAAAGCACGCACATTGCAAGTGAGAGGCTGCGAAAATTTGAATTTTGGCCACTTTAAAGGTCCCACTATAAGCAGCGTGGACTTCGGGAAACGCGCCTGTCCGTTAAACGTTTTTTTTCCGACACATTCACGGGTGCAATCGCTTCAAATGCTGCTTGATGATATCACAATAGAAACCTTTTTTGAGATTCATCGTAGTGTGTCTTTCTGTTTCTTTGGATGATGCAACTGCAGTGCCGGGCCTGTTGACTCAGTCGCGGTGGTTGCTATTACGGTGCATATTGCTGTGCAACGGCAAAGCGTGAGCTGAAGATGAACGTCATGTAGCATCTTCTTCTATTATATTTGATTACGAGAATACGTTGTATGCGATGTACTTGGTGCGAGTTTTGTGTTTAGTGTTCCCGATCCTAACACCGCCTGCGTGTGCGAGAATATTTCTTGTGCCTGCAAATGATTGGGGAGCTTCTCTGATCTCCTTTTGTTCGTTTGCATCCAGTTTTTTAGATGTGACACAGCTGTGCATGCGTGATGGTGTGTGTAATGGTGGTAGAAACAAAACGAATGTTTTGAGAGTCTAGTGTAACCAATACGTTTGTCAGCTCTTTCTTCAGCTTTTCGTTCAGCACCGTAATGCAGTGTAAGATCACAGGCCGCCTTGTGAAGCTGCTGATAAGATCGACGTTGTATCTGGCTACGTCTGCATTTAAGGAAGTACTAACCCGTTGTGGTAGATTGACACGCACGGGTTATTGCTCGATGGTTAGTCTGACGGCCATGTTTTAACAGCTCTCCTCGTGACCTGTTCGAGGTCTGAGTAAGCTGCATCCATCGTAAGGCCTTGTCATTTGCCTCTGTAGCGGTGGTCTCATCATTTTCAGCAGTTTTCGCATGGCGGTTCTCAGCACAGGGGAATATCTGCTATACCTAGTTTGTCAGCATCACTTCGTTATGCCCCTTTAGCCATGTGTTGCTAAGGGCGTACGTAGCATCATAGTTTCCCTGCACTATTTGGATAAAACGCTTGCATGCAGTTGCCTACAGAACCAGATACACGCATGAGAATAAGTACGCAGTACATCTCAAGAAACTGTGGCTGTCTTGGTCGGATGCGTTCGTCAAAACCGTACAAATCGCCTGAAGTGCCTGATGTAGACTTTTTAGCGCTTGTGGAGAGACATTCTGTCTGCAAACTCTTGGGATCGTGCTAGATCTATCTTCGTCATTGCGCGGATGCCTGAACGTTCTTGCCCATGGAACGCATTTTGCTTGCAGTACATTTGATTGCAAGCTGCGTGTGCGGGAACAAAATCGTATGGGGTTTACCGTTTTGAGGCTAGTGAAGTCAGAGGTAGGGGTCCAGGGGTCCTTACTGGTGGCCCTGTTGTGAAGCAATGACAGTAGTGCATCTTGCTGGTAGCAGGATTTGATCGGCAGCGATTCCAGGACAATGATCTAGATAACTAAGATTCTCTGCACTACTAAGGCAGCCAAGTGCCTCTTTTTTTCTCATGCTGACTGTCACTCCGAAGGAAGTACGCTGGAAACCTACGGGTTGACATTGGGCAACCAGTCTAATGATACAAGGAAAAAACGACTTGCAACGCAGTTGCTTACAGGCTGCTGTTGCCGAATTGACGACCATAATACTCCTTTTTCGAAGCTCCTTGGAGAACGTTATTGCAGCAAGTGTGTTATAAAAAATGAGCCATCAGCCCAACGTATTTGTGGGGTAGTTTAGATATATGACGTTTACTCGTGCTCCTGTGAGAGCGCAGCATAAATTTCGCGCAGCCTTTGAGTGGCATTATTCTTCTTGAGATCTGCTTGCGTTTCAGGCTGCCGGCATACTACTATAGGGGATGAACTAAACTCATGAAAGTAAGATTTAGATGCGGCTGTGTCCTGCATTTTCATACCGCATCAACTTGCATGAAGCACTTTGGCCTGTTTGTTTTTTTTCGTGGCTCGGCTTGAGTGCCCATTACCGCAAAGTTCAAGTCATTACGGCGCTGGAATAAAACGGGTGTTTTGGAAACGCCGATCGCTATGCCATTTCTCCCCGGTGTTACTACCACAGAGTTTGTGGGCGAAAAGGGGTCCGTCAAATGTAAAGACCGCCATCGCTAGCTCGTGTTGCAGAACTAAGCGAACTATAGAACAACGCGAGCTACTGATCGCTTTCAAGTTGCATTTAGCGAACGCTGAGTCGTCAACGAACTTCTGAACAGCAGCATTTGAATATGATAAAAGTGCCAAAATCCGCCGCCAGTAGACAAAAGGCCACGAGTACAAATGAGTGAGGCGAACTGATTTTCAGACACTGGACGAAGGAGAAGGGATTTGTTTTAGTTTGAAAGAGGACAGCGCTAATTTTACAGCTTTTGGTGCCGCATTTGGTAAATATATTTTAAGGATGGGAAACTATTACACTTTATGCAGCTCCTGAGACAAAGCCAATTTGTAGGACGATTTATGGCAGACGGTACGTCTAGGATAGTGCTCGATGAACTGCATTTTGTATAGCGGTCGAACAAAGGCGTTGATAGAAGGGTTATATACGGTTATCGATTTGAATGGTTTCGCGTTATTTTTGTGCAGCTTGTGCTCTGTTTTGTGTCGAGGGTGTTGAGTATTCGTTGCGCTTGCCATTCTAGTAGACGACCGCACGCGCGGTTGCGTATCGCTTTGCCAACGCTCAGTTGTTATTGACATCGCAGATGCGCTTTTGCTCCAAACGTGGTTAAGCTAGTGAGGGACTTCACGCTACGTAGCTTGTAGCGGCACTGCAACGCATTGCCAACGTTAGAGGCAAAAAGTTTTTTCTCCCACAGAAGCATCGAGGATCACAATATGCATATGCGATGGCATAAGGTGAGGTATTCATATGCATCGAGACTGATGCACGTGCATCTTTGTTCTGCGCAAACCACACGATTGCAGTGAAGTCGCTGACTTCACTGTAGTCTTCTTCTCTGGACACATGCACAATGCTCAGGCTCTCTATTGATGGCAAGAAGGCTGAAAAGACGGTTCTGGCCTGCAGGAGGTACGCCCAGTGCTTAAGGAGTCGTGCTGAAACTTCAGTGATGATGAGTGTTTGAACTCATTCTGCAATGTGAAGCGTTTCTGTGTGCAGGATGTGGGTCGTTGAATATCGCTGTTAAGTAGAATTGAGTTTTCCAAGGTGCTGCAGTGCTGACAGCGATATCAAATGCAAGTCGTACTTTGTTATCATCGCTGTCTATACTATATTTTCTATCTATTCTATATTTTCTTAATTTTCTTGAAAGGAAGAATTTTCTCATGGAGTAGCACAATGCGTTTGCATTTTGGCTTTAGCGCGCTGAGGTTCTTTCAATGAACCACAGTGTGCTTGTGATTCTCAGGCCACATTCAACGACCAAAGAGCCTGGGCTGTTCTGACTGTTCGAGAAAAATCTACTTAATCTCTGTGAATTAATTGTGCTCCAGGTCGTGTGTTCCGTGGATCTGCTGCTGCATTTTGCTGATTATAGCTGGTTACACTGGACGGAATGTGGAAAATCTCGTGCAGTTGAAAAATAACACAAAAACATGTGATAGTACCGGCGTCCTTTGAGTTAGATGGCGGGTTAATGAATTAGCGCAGCTTATCGAAGTTTGTCTCCATCTATCCATGCCTCAAAATATGAAATTTTCATTCAAATGAAACGTCCTTTGCACATTATAACTTAGGCGCGTCTCAGGTATGTAAAGGCAGAATGGAATGGCCTCGTAGCGAGAACACTATGATAAGCGTGATTTGTTCGCCAAAGTTGCATAGTGCAACTGTCGCAGCTAAGGGACAATTTCTGTGGGGAACAATGAAGGATTCAAATTACTCTGTTCGAGACAAGACGGTACGTGCGATGATGAAATGCACAGAGAATTATGCCACAGAAGTTTCTTGGAAGACTACAGAATGTGCAGCAGATTTGTGCAGTTTTATGTGGAATACTCAGTGACTCTAGCCGTACACCACTCCTAAAAATTCCTGAAAATTAGCGGCGCACTCCATGTGGGCCGGCATTTCGTATGTTGCGTGGTGTGCACTGGTGCAGACTGCCTGTGGAACTACCCGGCATTATATTGTAAGCCAAGGTGACATCCAGGCGGTAAGCCGCTGGAAATGTTTATGAATGCGGGTGCAAACTTTTTCTCGTGGATATTTCTCCTTTCATGCAGTGCACTGAATGCTTATCGTTGCTCACACTTCGTGCGAATGAACTAGCTTTGGCTGAGCACAGGATGTGTGTATCATGTACTACATAGCAGTTGCGACACAGGCCTTCAAAATCACTACAGTGCACGAATATTAAGCCTTGCTGGACAGTTCCTGCACAACGTTTTGCACATTTCGCGAGATTTTCCCTTAGTAGTACAAATGTCCCTACACTATGCTTTTACATGCGTTTTCTCCGTGGTTTCTGAGAAACGGCTCACCATTTCAACAGCTTTAGTCATAGTGCAGGACGCGGCTGCAAATTGTGGTCTAGTATGTGAGTCTTTTGGACCCGTTCATAACCCCACAACATATATAGTACTCTGCTTTTGTGAGGCTTCATGTAACTGGCGCGTTTGCTGATGCTAAAATATAGGCGCTAGGTGGATGCCAACACACATCTTATGTGCTGCAATCTCTAGGAAAAGACAGTCTGGCCCGTGCTGCGGAAAACAGTATGTTTTCGCGTGTTTCCAAAGTGCTGTAGGACCTTTGGGTCTATTCCGTCAACTATCAGACGGTGCGGCTCTTGCAAAAGAAACCGCCCACGAAGAAAGAAGTCTCCCTGTGTGGCACAATGCGTACTCAATGCGTGAAAGCGAAATATTGACATCTGCTGACCAGATGTTGGTGTCACAATACTGGCCTTCACGGATGAGCTTTTGAACTGAATGCTGCAATTACGTGGTGCCCTTTTTTTTCTTGCCTATCTTCGCGAACTAATCTCCACACAGGTGGTGTTATTGTCTTGGAATCAACTGCGCATGTCTTGGCAGGACTACAGGTACACTCTCGTCAACGTGCTATCACGATTTGAAATTAAGCTAAGCGTACGCCATTCTATTACTTTTTTGAACCAAAAAGAAACAATTCCTTCAGCATAGCGACTGCTGTAGGATTGGCTGACCATGTGCTGGGCAGACAGTATGCTCTGCGTAGCGCTATTTCCAGAGTCCAGTTACTTATCATCCATCAGCGCAGCGGTTACAGAAAGCCCCGTATTCCACAGCATTGAAGCAGTAGAATTAAGATCTCCTCTTATTTCTGTATTCAGTTTTACATTCCGGCCTGGAGTCTTGTTGCGTTCAGAATGTGCGTCTTGTGTGAAAATTGCTTTCATGGTGCAAGCGTTCCGTACAATTTATTTCCACACATTTTCTTGTACAGAACAAGGTTTATTGTGTGCCCGAGAACCACCCTTTGTGTCCGAGAATCACCGTGTTTCGTTTCTTTTATAACACATTCGCTGGTCACTAACTATCTTGTTATCTTATCTGGACCTCCATGCAGTGCGATTGGTAGGTGTAGCGAAGAGCTTCTACCAGCTGTTTTCGTTCTACTACAGCTTGTACGGTTTCGTCACGGCACACGCACCAACGCTCAGTAATTGATCTCTGCCTTTTACTTGGCTCGCATTTACTAGCAAGGCTGGTGAACAGGGAGACACGCTTCAATGTTCCTGGCTGTAATGGAGAGCCGTTGTGGCTATTCATGATGTACTGCCTGAGTGACTGTGCATCTAGTGTCCTGTCCCCCGTCTTCCCATGGACACTTTCTTTCCAAATAGTCTTTGAGGGTTAAGAGCAAAAGCTTATTTCAGGTATCCTCCGGTCACCTGCTCCCAGGGCTTTATCAGCAATTTATTTTTCCTTGCGGCATATTGATGCAACAACGCAAAGTCCTACTGACTCCGCGGTTCTTTCTCAACGGGCATGACCTGGACTTAGCCAGTTTAGCAGTCGAACGACACGCACTGTGAGCGGAAACGCATAACACGCTCAGGACGTAAGGCATTTGAGACAAAGAGAGGCCCTGGGCTACCTCCGGGCAACAAGGATGCCTGACCGCTTGTCATATGCGGCATACTCACGCTGCGTGTGAAGTATGCATTTACGACCATCCTGAGCAAGATCATTCGAATAGGGAGTGCAGGATATTTAGTGCTGCAACATATGTTTGGCGTGAAACTCAGGAGATTGACGTGAAAGTCAAGTGGTGCATACCTTGATTGTATCTGTCGAAGTTCATAGATCTTGAGGAATTCTTCTTTGCTATAGTTTTTAAGCTCGAAGTATTTGTCAGTATTTGCCGAAGTACTTGTCAGCCTCGCGGCATTTCCATTAGTAGGTAAAAAGGAGACCCCAGTTATGCGATTCCGTAGTGAATATATAGCAGGTCACATCTTTATCACCAGCAACGGTCAAAACCTTTGTTGGCACTATGCGCACCACACTATGAGCTCCACAGACAGTATGCTTTGCCCTAACACGATCTCGAGGCCGGTTCTAAGAACAAGAAGCCTGATATGTTCAACCGTTTTTACGGCATGTGCGTATATGTGTAGGCCTCCGAATTCTTGTCTCTACTTCTGGAGAAACAAACGAAAGCCGAACCACGTGTGTACCTGAGTCTTCGTAGAAAGTAAGGAGCAAGACGGGAACGCCACCCACAAAACCGTTGCAAGTTTTAGTTTTGCGAAACGGTTGCAAGTTTCAGCTACTCGTGTGAAAGTAGCGAGAGAGCAAATGACTTTTTCTCGCAGAAGTACAACAGCACACTTGTCAGGTATCGCACAGGGTAACACAGAATTTTCGCCATGCATTCCAAGTACGCAGCTAGACGCCCGCCCGTGACTTAAAACAGTTGGTGAGCTTCATGAATGGAGCATTTTGCATCAGGGACAAGGGCAGTAGCCACAAGCGTTCTTCATGACTTGATCTTAACGAGTACGTATCCCTCGATTGGAGTAAGCAAAGAGAGAAGAGAGACGTTGCATCTTCCGTTGACTGGCTTTTGGAGATGTAACGTCTGCGTTCTCTGTTTGTTCACTCCTATCGATGGATACGTACTCGCTAAGATCAAGTGGTCAACACTTTTTAGTCGTAAATGCGCTGCATTGCAACTGAACATCTAAAGCTGCATGAAAGGTGAAATTTTGATGCAGATAGAATTTGCGGCGGCATTCACTGCTTCTATACATGAGCTGTCCTGTGCACTATACGCCTGTTATGCACGTCCTACAATCGAGTTATTCTTCAATGCAGACGTATTTGTAGCGTAAGTATTTCTTGCAGAGGCTGCAGGGCCCGCAACACTTTGATTTTCGTCCAGGAAGTGAGTCTTACGTGGCTGCGACGGTGTACACGGAGACTTATTCCAGTGTCAAGTGACACATGGAGTTCTTGGTCACTTTTCAGATAGGGCTGCTGCAGTATCAACTGGAACGAGCAATGCTTGTTTGCTTTTCAGAAAAGTATTGCAATATTCTGATAAAGATTCAGCATTCGTGCTAGAGGTCCACATGTGCAGCACCGAGTATGTGTCCAGCTGCTGAACCCACGCTGCTTATATGGCATGATTGAATTGTAATATTGTATGACTGAGCCTTTTCACAGTGATGGCCAAAACATTCACGAAGTAATGCCTATACCTACATAACTAATATGCGTAGCAAGCATGCATGAAGATGGCACCAAGTGGCTATTGTTAATTATAAATCTAAACAAACACCCAGGCTGTAAGCTTTCTACTTTACAATGTTGCGTCTTCATTATGATAATTCAAGAATTGTGCATGTTTCGATTTGCTCCACTGCAACCTGATCCATTGTTGAACAAAGGCATCTAGCACTGAGGGGACCTAAGTCTCTGTCGAACGTTTTTACACAGCACCAGTGGTTGTCTTGATTGATATCTGGTGCTTTTGTGCTAACTGTGACTCTATGTATGTGTCTGTCACTTGTCGGCAGGTTGGATTGTAGACACTGGTATCGTGAGGATTAGACATCTTTTGTCATTGTTCAAGAGTGGGTGACTATGCGAATCTCGTTTTTTGGTGATAGAAAACATGGTGTTAACTATCACGCTTCTAACGCACTCTGAATCATAGATAAGTGACATAAATTTCTGTGAGATCGTTGATAGTCAACATTTATCTTTTCAAACAAGCTTGTGTGTTTTGTAGTTTCCCACGTGTCCTGTCCATCAAAGGAATTCTACGAACCTCGCTAGTGATCTCCTGGCCAGATTGCTTCACCAACACTGTGCAAGCTCTCCTCATGTCCGCATCCTTATATATAATCGTGTACACTGTGTGCCTAAACATAACCAGAGTGCCGCAATTAATTCTTACATTATGACTTCGGCTATACATAGCCAGAGGGGTAACATTTGCTTTGGCTACTTCGGCACTGCGACTTTGACTGCCAGAACAGAGATATTCTGTACAGCACATTGTGGAGACAAAAATTCAACATATCGCTTTCTCTAATTAACCAGCAGTTCGAAACACAGTTATGGCCTGAAGCAAACTGACTTCCCAACAGTTAGTAGGACTAGTGCAACAATAACCCAGGTTGTCTACGTATGGCAGCTTATGTGCCGCGCGTGGAATGAGTATCCCAGATTGCTGGAGGAGGAGTCCAAGATAACTTAGCGCTCACATGGGTTTATTGGCATCAATGAAATGAGCGCAAACTGTTTCGATTTAGCCATTGGTTAGCCAAGGCTTGCTGTCACTCCACTTCTTGAGCTTTTATTCAACTATTGGTGCGTCGCCCAGCGTTGACTGGTGAATGTGACCAACTGACCAACTGCTCCTAAGCTGCACACTAGTGAAGAGATGAAACATGAAAGCATTATGCAGATGCTTATCTACCTCGGCGCCAAAACAGCGTATGGTTTTTGACTTAAACCCGTAAATTTCGAGGAGTAAAGGCTCCCATTCTATATTTGTCACATAATAAATGCCTCTGCAGATTCGAGCCTGTTGCGTTTTTCCAGCACTTGCTATTCTTAGTTTGAAAGTTGACATTACGAAGCCAGGTGTGCGAACCCACAGGGAGTGCGCTTCGCCAATAGCAGATGCGGTTGAAGGATCTGCCTGTGGTCTAGCCTCAAAGGCAGAATTTGTTTTCCATCGTGCTGCGCTTTAGCGGCCCGTTGATCTGTCTAAACTAGAGATCAGCATAAATGATACACTGAGCACCAAAGCAGCAGCCAGCAAACCAGCTCTTTGGCCATTATGTGAGGACCCAGGACGTCAGCCTTTTCTTCGAACAATAGAAACGCCTAGAAATAATTAGCTTTAGTCAAATAATACTGCGTATCAGGAAGTGGGCGTTTACCGACTTATCTCGCTTGACACCAGTGCACTGCAAGAGACGAGATAGAATGTTTTGCTGCTTAAGTGAAAGATGCATGGAGCTGCGATGGAACCTCCGTCTCTGGATAGCCACAGCTGACGCCTTCAATGGGTGATAAACGTTGCCATCCCCTGCTTCACTGCTGTTTCACATGGGTTAATATCGCACTATGATTTAGCGTTTTTCTCAAGTAAAGCACTGAATCCAAGTTTTGGCTTGCAGGAAGTACGCTGCCTGGCAATGCTTTAAGCGCAGCTACTATGCAAACAATCGCTCATTTAGCGCGTTTGCTTTCAACAACTAGAAAATATATTTTCGACTTTGCAAAGAATTATTTTTTAAAGGCAAATACAAAAGCGGCTGTCCCATGCCATAGTGCAAAAGCCTTAGAAGAACGTCTTCGTGAGATATGCAGGAAGTAAGTAGAATCTGACCGATAAGAAGATGACTCCTTGGATTCTTACGACGCATTCAATATTTGTCATCTCCATGCACTGCGCTTATATCCTTTACTATAGAACTTACATTTCCGCTGAAATTGCCGACGCACTATCACAAAAAAGTGTGACTAAGCGTTTTGCTGGAACACTCGCACGTGCGGGGGGGAATGAATGCAAATATTATGTCTTCGATTCGCTTGCGGCAGCCCACAAATTCTCTAAGGCATGAGAGCGTTACGTAGCTCCAATATATCCTTTCTAGCCACAGTCAAATGTTAACGTGCACAGTAATCTGTAATTGCGCATTTTTGTGCCTCAAAGTGACTCCAAGAATAGGTGCGGGGTTACGTCACTTGTGTAAGCTCTTTTCATGCGCGTCTCATCCAAATTTCAGTGCAGCGGCGTGCTGTGATTTGCACCAATAAACGGAAGGGAGCCGTCTTCTCGTGTGATTCTTCCCATGCTCCGCAAAAATGGGATGCAGGCGTCTGTTTATTAAACAAACCTACATTCAGAAGGTAGGCCGCACAGCTAGCACGTGCACCGGGTGGTACACGCAAATGTTGTTTGCACCCAGTGACAACAACTTGCGGAGTTACGAGCGGCCCTGGGCCTTGTAGCAACAGTGTATGTTTCCAGAGGAGCCCTTCTAAGTGGCATCATTGCAAGTAGTTGATGATTAGTCCCACGTTTTTTTTATGGGAAGTCTGCAGCGCAACGTGGTCGCACAGACACTTCACGCAGCTCAGTCGCTTTCTAGGGCTCTGTCAACTATCTGGAAAAAGTATGCCCACGGTTGCTTTTGTTGCAGGGAATTCATGCTCATATAGTACTCCTCAGCAGCTGATGCACGCACCTGGTTAATGGTTATTTGTCATAAAGGCTTGTGACACTCTGTGGCATGCTTCAGTTTCCTATCATATGTTTGTCTGTAGCAAATTTTCGCACGGGATACGTCTGAATCCAGGTTTTATTAGACACCTGGCTCTGTAGAGGAGTTTCTTCACAGAAAGTACGTAACCTGAAAATTTTTCAAGTTCAGAAACTGTGCGAGCAAAAGCTAAAATTAGGCCTGCGCTTCGCTCTTGACAGTTAGAAGGTACATCCTCGCTTTTGCATGAAATTTTTTGAAGGAAAATACAGGCACGGGTGTTGTGTGGCATGAGGCAAACGATATAGCAGAAAGCTTTTCATGAGGCCAAGTTATCTGCATTTATCTTACTTAAAATATACATACTGATGAGCATTCTAGTGTCATATCAAACGTTTGGAGCAATGAGTAGCCTGGTGAAAATAAACACATCGGTCGCCAAGATACTATCTTCAGGCTGCCAGGAAAGTGGTTGTTTCCAGCATGTATATGCATATCTTACGAAAATATTTGTTTGCTGCTCTTGGCACAAAAGTGTCGCTTCTGTAACGATTGCTTTCGACCTGAAGACTTCAGAACCAATATTGCCGCCCAAATCCAGGAAGTGGGCCTTCCTGAAGCATTGACCAGAAATATCTTATGTTAGTGCAGGCTGGCTTCCATAGAAGGTGCTACACTGTTGTCTCGCAGGTGTCGTTGTGGGCAACTTCTTTCTGTCACGTGAACAGAGAGTGAGCAGAAGTTTTGCAGCAGCGAGCTAATTCCTGTAAACATCAAATTCATGTAAGGATCGGCACACTGGAAGGCTGGGAACGGAAGCTTTTCTGTCACTTTAAATCAGCTTCCGCGAAAATGAGACACTGTATGGACTTGCTGACGACGTCCCTCGTGACTTTTGGCCGAAATGCTTTGTAGAATTCTTGACTTTGCGAACGATGGGCATATCCTTGCTTTACAGGAGGTACGTTTGAAGTACTTGGCTTTGCTGGAAGGGCTCATGGACACAAATGTGCCTTATAGCTTCAGTGCGTCTTACCCACAATTTGCTCATTTGTTTGTTTGCTTTGCAAGCTCGAAAATATGTTTAGCTTTGAGACACAAAGTGCACGTGAACTCGAAGACAGCAAGTGCAGTCCCCTTGATAGCCAACGAGTTGTTTTCCATATTCCACGAGAACTAGTGGCTTGAATTCACAGAAAATAAAGACATGCAGTGCGCCATAAATTGAAATCTTTGATCATCTAGAGGGCGTATACTTACATTTCTTTTTGCTATGAGTTTAAATGCTGGTAGATATCTACAGACAAAGGAGACCGAGTAATGCAGTCACTGACGCTTGTTAGGTGTCGACAGTGTGTGTACCTGAAATATCTTGCCTTTCCAATATAGCAGAGTCTTTAACTGCACTTGATTGCCATGTTGGTTGGATTCATCCAGTTTGTACGTTGCCGGAACGAATCCATGCACTTCGGTGCTCACTGACACCTGATGCCGGAGAGAGCTTGTTTTTCGGGATTTGTGTGGTGAGCTAGCACCAATTCATGATGTTGAGAACTCATTTGATTCATTTGAAGAGGCGTGTTGCCGTCCCTGGCTGCACTCTATGAGCCAAATGTGAAACACTAAGCACATCGTAATTAAAGACGCAAAATTTGAGAAACTGAGTACTCTGGGGTCTTGTTTACGTTCCTACATTTGCATCAGCGCTACATCGTGTGCGTTAATGTTGTTTTCTGTCGAGCGTCTTGGCACAATAAATATGTAATATGGTCTTGGTGCAACTCCAGAAGGTAGGGCTCACACACACATTTAGTCAAGCTATAGACCGGTATTGATCAAGTATATCCCGAAGCATTGCTGCAAAGCAAAAACCCCATCAACGTTGCACCTGTTAGCAGCTACCACGCCATGAAATTTTTTTTTAAGTGCGCAGTGCAACAAGGGAGACGTTGATTTCTTAGAAAGTAGGTTTTCTTAGCTGTGCGCTATCAGCGTCTACAGGAACGTACAGTGCAACTCTTGTCGTTTTTCGGTGAGGGTCGCAACTTTTTGCGAATATGCGTTGTCTGCATGAAATTCGCTCCACCAATGATCATATGATGACGAACTGCCGGGACAAAAAGCGAGTACGGCAAATAAAGAGAACAGTGTGTGCAGCTCTTTCCAGTGTGCAACTAGGATGTAATATTTCGACTGAAAAGACGCATATTTCGTTGCTTCGCGACATATGCTACTTGCCCATAATTTCTCGCGTCTTTGGATCTTAAGCAGTGAAGCTGCTGAGGAGAGAGCAGTGCACACGCTTAGGCTAGAGCATGAGTTTCCGTTCGTATCTTGTCTAGCTTACAAACGGGAAAGTTCGTGCTCTATGTACTCGACAGTAAATTACTTTCGTGTGGTTCAATAAATCCTGCTAGGTAAGTGCTTCAAAGAAAGGCAGTTGTCACTTCTGGTGAGAATCTCTAGTCACTTTGTATGTGATTCCTCGATCCGTCCGCTTACAGGTTCACTCAAACGATGAAACCCACTACACTGAATTGATTCTTCTCCGCGATATTTGCTGCTCGTCAGGTACCACTCTGAGTGTGCATCTGCCTGCCCATTAAATCTGTTCCAGGAGTGTTTGATGCTCATGTGGACAATAAAAGGACTAAATTCTCGTGTGTTGTGTTGCTCCTGTCAGGATAGCACCTTACACCTAAAAACGTCATTTGAAACTAGGTTCCTCCATTGAAATGTATTAAGAAAAAAGCGGAAGAGTCTGATGCATTAAAGGTTATGAGTTTTTCACAACGAATGATCAGCTCGTAGGCTTCAAGTCACATACTGCAATTTCCAATACAAAAGTGACAAAGAACGATTAGCTGGCTGCAGAATGCCATTATGACGCCTACTTGAAAAAAAAGTGTGCATCTGTCAGTCGCACTTTTATCTCAGATGTTCTATTATCTGGTGTAAGGTAAAAGCAGCTTCGACAGTGCTTTTGTCATTTTTGAGTCGAGTCCTGCTTCGTAGCCTTGACTGATCATACCCACATCTACGGACTGCCTCTACGGCAAGCGTGAGCTCTTCCCCACAAGTCCCGGAGTGTAGATCTGTTTCTTACGCTTTTTAGTCGCAGCCGTTCGCCGTTGTAAGAAGCTGGTGATGAGCATTCGTGATATTATTCCAAGCCAACAACAAATGAAAACACACATTCTGCAGGATGTGCGTGTGCTCATATGGTCTTCAGAGGACCTTCAGAAACATACCTCCACACTTCTCAATTACTACGAACAAATGTGCGAGAGCCACTCTTCGTATTCCGGATATTGCATTTTGTGTTTTTTCCGGATATTATACCTGTTTCACCTAGAGGCGCGATGCGCAGAAGGTGGGTCCTACGATAGCTTAGCCAAAATGTGGCCGACACTCCCGTCTAGCCACGAAACAATAAATGCTCATAATTTAAATCAAGCAAGTTTCCACTATGATGCAATATTCATTGCAAAACCTCCCAGTTGTTTTTCGGTTCCGTGAACAGGGTGGACACGCAGTGCAACTCGGGACGGCAAGCGAATCACGTTCTCGCACGTAAACGCGCTGCATTGCATCGTTAAAATGTGATGGCAAAGGCATGCAAGCACTTGTCGCGCTGCTTGACTATAAGAGAAAAAGAAGCCTAGAAAGGAAGGAGGTGAACAAGGATGGTTTGGAACGGAGTGTGTGCGGCAGGCGCCTGAGTTTCATGAGGCTGTGCGTTCCATCGAGCACGCAAGACTCGCTTGACTCTGCGAAACGCACCTACTCGTTTTTGCATTCCCTTTATACTTTTGTTAGAGTCGTAGAATGCAGAGCAGTGAGGGTGTAGACAAAGCAAAAAGTGTACTTCGCAGCAGTACGGCGCGTGTCTTTGGGACTGGAATTTCCAATCGCACGTTCAGGAGGCCCACGTATTACTATTTGTGTGCACAAAGGCACACGGAGCTTTGAATCGAGGCATTCGAGCGAGCATGTCGGGGTCGCCGGTCCATATGCTGACGTAAGCTATCGCAAACATGAAAGGAGAGCCCCTTAAGTATTGGCGGACGATTAGGTGGTGAGCTCCACTTGGAGAAAAATTGCTCAGCCTTCTTCCTAGCATGATGTTTAGATAGCGCGAACACAGCGCATAGTTACCCAAATTTTCGCATGAAGAAGCAGAAAAAACTTGAGCACCATGAGTTTATGGTTGCACACCAGAAGACTGAACAGCCGTTTTGTACAGCAATGAAATTGAAGGAGATGTTTTTGTGCATTCACAAGCAGGCTGAGTCCTTGAGGGCACCCTACAATTCGCATTAAGCTCAGTGAGGCTCACTAAAAGTTGGTGCTACATTTGGAAGAGGCAACTGTCGGCAAACAAGGCCTTGGGTGCTAGTACTTAGGCAACGCTGGGAGGGGAAGCTGGCAGCCTGATTTAGCTTGTAGCTGGTTCAAAAATTGACTGCTTCTACGGAAAGTGTTTCTCGCATATTGCTGCATGCCCTGTTTTCCAGTCAGAGCCATAGGGGCCGAGCTCTAACGCTTCGATACTGCCACTAAGTGTCGCGACCTTCTGTCATGGTGCTTTTGGCCACGCCAGTGCTGCTTGCCAACTATAGGAGGTACGCCATAAATTCTCCGAAGAATGTGGACACCTTTGCTGCTAGATGACTGCTCTGGAATATTTTGGGAACTCTTGCTTCGTGGCTGGTCTTGCCACGTGTTTTTAGAAAAAGCCTGTTGCCGATTCAGGGAAGGAAAGCGAGCAGTTCAGAACTGCCAAAATCCTTAAGGACTTTTGCAGTAAGTGCCGCGGACGATATTGTTGTGGTCAGGCCCTTTGAAGTAACTTAGAATATGCGGAGCTGTGCGGCCCGGTGCAGTTAATAACTGAAAACCAAGCATTCGTCTGATGTGGGCTGAGAATTTAGCAACATGAACTTGGCTGCTGCAGAAGTGCTATAAGATATGTTATGAGGCTACCGTCGTACCAGTCACATATTTGCATCTTCTTTGTGCCATTTCGCTACCTACCTCCCAATTGAAATGCATGCACTGGCTCAGTATGGCAGATTCGATCGATACAGTTCTTGCTGCTGTGCTCAAGAGCCTTATTTAAGCACAAATGACAAGCACAAGGCATATCGGCATCACGTGGCAAGCTGCCCTTTTGTTGTCTTGCGACGTATCTGGATGCCAAGAATTCGCAAGCGCAAACATGCAAAAAGAAGCTGAAGAATCTTGATCACCATGAGTTTATGGTTGCACACCAGAAGACTGAACAGCCCTTCTGTAGAATAATGAAATTGCAGGAAATGTTTTTGTGCATTCACAATCAGGCTGTGCTCAAGAGCCTTATTTAAGCACAAATGACAAGCACAAGGCATATCGGCATCACGTGGCAAGCTGCCCTTTTGTTGTCT
>NW_013654459.1:0-2500 GCF_000499385.1 Eimeria necatrix
TAAACCCTAAACCCTAAACCCTAAACCCTAAACCCCCAACCCGCAGCCCTCAGCAAGTCCCGGACTTCCAAATATTCGCACAAGATTCGAACTTCTCTCGCGCCGCGGCTGTGCAGCCACTGGGTGTTGTCGTACGACTGCAGCAAACCCTAAACCCTAAACCCTAAACCCTAAACCCTAAACCCTAAACCCTAAACTGTTGAAATAGGACGATTAGATACTTTGGAAAGAAACTTCGATGGCTCGAAACTCTAGTAAGTGGCTAGCAAGTCCTAAAAACCCTTCTAAACTTAGCAAACCCTGACGAATCTCTGCAAACCCTAAACCCTAATAAGGCATGTGAAGGCTAGTAAACCCTAATAAACCCCCTTAAACGCTACTAAACCCTACTAAACCCTAGTAAGCCCTAGACAGCGGGTTTCTGGCTGCTGTGTCTAAGGGAATGCTTATTCGGCAGTGCAGCAGCAGCAGCAACAGCAGCAGCAGCAGCAGCAGCAGCAGCAGCGCTTGGACAGAACCCAAACACATTTAATAAAACCCCCAGGCTTAGGGTTTTTGGCTAGCTCGCTAGGGTTTAGGGTTTAGGGCTTAGGCTGGAGGGTTTGGACTTGCCTTGATTGGATTCATTGAAACTGGGGCGCCGACATCCTCGCTGCTGGCCGAAGGAACGTTTTGGTCTTCTGCCAGCATTTTGAGGGTTTAGGGTTTAGTCGAGGGTTTAGGGTTTAGGGTTTAGGGTTTGGGGTTTGGCAGGGCGCACGTCGCCCGAGCGCGGCCCCACAAAGCAGAAACAACTTTCCTGAAGAGCAGAAAAAACAGGTTAGGGTTTATGGTTCATAGTTTCAGGGTTTAGGGTTTAGGGTTTAGGGTTTAGGGGCTAGGGCTTTCATTTCACTTCTCCTCGCCAGGCAGAGAGCAGCGGCTGGCGGGCGGGGCTGACAATCCTAAACCCTAAACCCTAAACCCTAAACGGCAATCCCTAAACCCTAAACGCTCGACTCGCATTTTTCCTGGGCGTAAACCCTAATTTAGTGTCTTTTAACGAAAAAGACAGCCGCAGTGCTGAGGTGTATGTACACCTCAGCTGTCTTCAATACACTCCAGCAGCAACACCACTGGTTAGATGTGCTGCAGCAGCAGCTAGCTGCTGCTAGGCAGCAGCAGCTAGCTGCAGCAGCAGCAGCTAGCCAGCAGCAGCTAGCTGCCACCCAGGTCTTCTGAGGGGGCTGTCTGCGGCGGGCTAGCTACCAAACCCTAAACCCTGACCCCCAAGCCCTAAACCCTAGCCCCCAAACCCCAAACGCTAAACCCTAAACCCTAAAGCCCGATCCTCAACCCCTAAAAGCCCTAAACCCTAAACCCTTAAGCGTAGGTTCTAAATCGTAAAACCCTGAAGCCCAAACCCTAGGCCCTGAGAACTCAACCCTAAACCCTACCCCTCAAACCCTAAGCCCTAACTCCTAAAGCCTGAAAACAAAGCCTTAAACCCTAAATACCAACCCCTAACTCTAAACTCCAGCTCCAAACCCTAAACCCTAAAACCTAAACCTTAGATTGCAAAACCCTAAACCCTAGACAAGCACCCGCTCAGTATTAATACCAGAGATCCCTTTTCCGTCTCCTTGGAAGACTGCTTTTGCAGCAGGTAGCTGTGGCTAGCCGCGGCTAGCTGTGGCTAGCTGTGGCTAGCTGTGGCTAGCTGTGACTAGCTGTGGCTAGCTGTGGCTAGCTGTGGCTAGCTGTGGCTAGCTATGGCTAGCTCTGCTGGCTAGCCGTGGCTAGCTGTGGCCAGCCTTGGCCAGCTGTGGCCAGCTGTGATTAAGTGTGGCTAGCTCTGGGAAGCTGTAGATAACTCTGGTGGCTAGCTGTGGTTAGCTGTGGCTAGCTGTGGATAGCTGTGGCTAGCTGTGGCTAGCTGTGGCTAGCTGTGGCTAATTGCACCTGGCTGCAGCTAGCCAGAGCCAGTTACAGCTAGCCTTAGCTAGTTACAGCTAGCCGCAGTTATTTACAGCTAGCTGTGGCTAGCTGCAGCTAGCTGTAACAGCTAGGTGCAGCCAGATCCAGCTAGCTGTGGCTAGCTGCAGCTAGCTGTAACAGCTAGGTGCAGCCAGCTCCAGCTAGCTGTGGCTAGTTGCAGCTAGCTCTACTGGTTTGCTGCTGGCGAGGTGCGGCTAGCTACAGCTAGCTGTGGCTAGCTGTGTGGCTAGCTGCGGCCCACGTTCTGGGTAGCTGTGGCTAGCCACAGCTAGCCAAAGCAGCTGCCTAGGGCTTCAAAACCCTAAACCCTCAAACTCTCCAGACTCAAGTAGTGTTTAGGGTTTAGGAAGCAGCAGCAAAAGTGGTTAAAACGGAAAGCCATGCTCTCGTGCTGCATTTGGTGCTGCCAGTTGTGCTGCTGCAGCAACAAAAGCTGCTGCTGCTGCTGCTGCTGCACGGAATAGCTCTGCACCGCTTGCTGCTGCAGCAGCAAGAAAGTTGCTGCTGCAGCGTTACGGAGATA
>NW_013654459.1:7500-23175 GCF_000499385.1 Eimeria necatrix
ACTATATTCCAAAGAAGAATGCCTTAAGGGCTCCCCACAGAAAATGAGGGTCTGTGGGGTACCCCTCCGCAGCCATTAGAGCAGCACCTAGTAAATGAGTGGTGATACTGCTGCTGTTGCTGCTGCTGCTGCTCCTACTTCTGCTGCTGCTGCTGCCATTGCTGCTGCATGTACTGCTGCTGTTGCTGCTGCTATTGCTACTGCTGCTGCTGTTGCCATTGCTTCTGCTGCTGCTGCTGCTGCGGCGTCGTCCACTTTCGCCGCAGCAACTATCTCTATGGCCGCTCGTGATGCTGCTGTCGATGGAGCTTCTGCTGCTGCTGCTGATGCTGCTGCTGCTGCTGCTGCTGTACGATTTTGCTGCTTGTTCGCCTATATAGCCTCTCGGGTTTCACAGAAGATGGCGACATTAGTCCTCATCAGCCTCAGCTGCCCCTGCGCAGAACCCTAAACCCTAAACCCTAAACCCTAAACCCTAAACGCTAAACCCTAAACCCTCGAATTTAAATCCCTTCTGTGCCCTAGAACCGTTTTAGCAGCAAAGGGTTTGGGCCCGTGAGCCTCAGGAGACACAGTGTAGGGTTTCGGTGTGCAGGCAGCACGAAAGCGAGGCTAGGGTTCAGGGTTTAGGGTTTAGGGTTTAGGGTTTGGGAGAAAGGGTTTGGCGGACGTTTCTTCTCTTTCTTCTTGAGCTTGTCTTCTTTTATATGTCTTGAAATCTTTTGCGCGATTTCTCGTGCTGTCATATTTTGGCCAAAGAAATCCTTGAAAGACCCGTCGAGGCCTGCAACGCAAACCCTAAACCCTAAACCCTAAACCCTAAACCCTAAACCCTAGACCCTAAACCCCAAGCCCTGGATTTCCGGCTGCAGCTGTTCTAGCAGAACGCAATTACAGAGCTTCTGCTGCACAGCAGCTAGCTGGGCAGCCGAGCAAAGCGCGAAGCCTAAACCCTAAACCCTAAACCCTAAACCCTAAACCCTAGACCCTCGGCGCACCCATGAAGTACTGTATGATAGAATGGTCCACGAGATACTCCTCATCTCCTGTCTTCGCTGTCTCGTTGAAATAAACCCTAAACTTGCGCGTCACGTCTTTTATTTGGCCCTGAGAGCCACAAACCCTAAACCCTAAACCCTAGACCCTAAACCCTAAAACCCCAAACCCTAGGGTCTTAGCAAAGCTGCGGCTTGGGCGCCAGAGCCAACGGGAGGCAGCGTCAGCTGCAGTAGCTGTAGAAGCAGCAGCAGCAGCAGCAGCTGCAGCAGCAGCAGCAGCAGCAGCAGCAGCAGCAGCAGCAGCAGCAGCCACAGCAAATGGACAGCACGCCAAGTGGCGCAGCAGCTGAGCCCCGCAGCAACTACACAAATGGCAAACTCCAACAGCAGCAGCAGCAGCGGAAAAAACAGGAACAGCCGCAAAAGAACAACAGCAGCAGCGGCAGCAGCAATAGCAACAACAGCAGCAACGGCAGCAGCAACAACAGCAGCAGCGGCAGCAGCAACAGCAACAACAGCAGCAGCTGACACAGGTGATGTGAGCTCTGCACCAGGAGCAGGAGCAGCAACAGGAGCAGCATCAACAGCGGCAAAAGCAGCAACAGCAGCAGCGGCAACAGCAATAGCTGCAGCAACAGCAATAGCTGCAGCAACAGCAGCAGCAGCAGCAACAGCAGCAGCAGCAGCAGCAGCAGCAGCTGACCGGGGTGCCCGTCAGTCCGACAAGCCTGGGGTGGAACTCTTTGCAGTAAGCAGCAACTTGGGCCACAGTGTCTCTTGCAGGGTCCACTGCAGCAGGAAAAAGAAATAAACCCTAAACCCTAAACCCTAAACCCTAAACCCTAAACCCTCAGTGGGAGCAAAAAGATTCAAAAGATAACAGAGGCGCCTAAAGGAAGTGTGGGTATTTAACTGGAGAAAAAAAAGAACGAAAGAATGAATTTTATCTACTTATTTATTATTATTAATTAAATAATTAATTAAATAATTAACTAAATAATTAATTTAAAAACTAATTAATTAATTAATTAATTAATTAATCTATTTATTATTTATTTTTCTATTTATTGATCCCTTGGACTCACCTGTTATGAAGATGGGCTGCACGACTTCTCCGTGCTCTTTGTCTGCAAACACAAACCCTAAACCCTAAACCCTAAACCCTAAACCCTAGACCGTAGACCCTTCTGAGCAGCCAGAATTTAAGGAAGGGTCTCGTTAGTGTGGAGGCTCAAGACTTGTGAGGGTTTAGGGTTTTTGAAGTTTGCGAGAGTTTACGAATTATGAGGGTTTAGGGTTTGCGACACTGCACGGCTTATGAGGGTTTAGGGTTTATGAGGGTTTAGGGTTTATGAGGGTTTAGGGTTTATGAAGGCTTGCGGTTTGAGAGGGTTTAGGGTTTATGAGTGTCCAGGGCTGGCAAAGCCCCGTTTTCGGGTTTCCGCGCGCGCCCGCGCGCGCCTGCAACTCGGCTTCAGGGTTTAGGGTTTAGGGTTTAGGGTTTAGGGTTTAGGGTTTGGACCGATGAGTTCGACGACTTGGGCCATTTTTTCGAGTTCTTTGGGACAAATGTCCGGACAAAAACTAAACCCAAAATATATGAGAGGGTAAAACCCTAAAAAGTCTCTGCTGCTGCAGAGGGCCCCCGAGGAGTCCACGAGGGTCCAGGGGCCCCCCAGCAGCGGCCGCCCCACAGCCAGCGTTTCCGTAATTGCTGCAGCAGCAGCAGCAGCAGCAGCAGCAGCAGCAGCAGACAGCGCACTATCTCTTTTGCTGCTGCTGGAGCAGAAGCAAACACCCCACAGTTTCTCTTGCTGCTGCTGCTGCAGCAGCAAATGCCCCGCAACCTCTTTTGCTGCAGCAGCAGCAGGCACCCCACAGCATCTTGTGCTGCTGCAGCAGCAGGAAACAAATGCCCTACAGTCTCCCTTTTGCTGCTGCAGCAGCAAAAGGAGACAAGACAAAGACTGTCTCCTCCTGCTGCTGCAGCAGCAGGGGACGGAAATGGTGTGCAGCAGCAGCACAAAGGAGTGGAAGCAAGGAGCAGCAGCAGCAGCAGCAGCAGCAGCAGCAGCGAAGCAAGAGACTCAAACAGAAGCAAAAGGCAACAAAAAGAAAATAAAAACAGGAGAAAGGAAGCAGCAAAAAAAGGACAAAAGAAAAAAAATAAAGAAGACACAAAAAGGCCAAACAGGGAGTTGCTGCAGCAGCAAAAGCTGCTGCTGCTCCTACCTGCCTTTTGCCTCTTCTTTCGCTCCATCTGATAAAACAAAAGCGCCGTTATCGCACTGCAGCACACAGCAGCAGCAGCAGCAGCAGCAGTAGAAGCAGCAGCAGCAGCAGCAGCAGTAGGTGAGCAGCAGCAGCAAAAGCTGCGGCAGGGACAGGGCCACAAGCGCAGCAGCACGAAGCAGCAGCTGCAGACGCAGCAGCAGCGGCTGCAGCACGGGAAGCGGCGAACCAGCAGCAGCATCTACAACAGCAGCAGCAGCAGCAGCAGCAGCAGCAGCAGCAGCAGTTCTCACGCGCATGCTGCGCTGCAGAGAAGAGACACTCTCCATGTGACGAGGCGAGGAGACGAAGGAGGCAGAGAAGCTCTGGGGGGAGCTTCTGCTGCTGCTGCTGCTGCTGCTGCTGCTGCTGCTGCTGCTGCTTCCAACTCGTGGCGCTGGGCTGCGCGTGCTGCTGCAGCCTCGACACTGGGGTACCGCAAAGCACTCAGGTCTGGCCGGGCAGCAGCAGCAGCTGCTGCTGCTGCTGTCTTTGCTGCAGCATCAATTGCTGCTGCTGCTGCTGCTGCTGCTGCTGGAACGTCGGTTGCTGCAGTGCCTTGGCGCGCATATTCTTGGGAATGCAGCTGGACATGGTCCTGTTGCTGCTGCTCTTGCTGTGGTTGCTGCTGCTGCTTCTCTTGCTCTTGCTGCTGCTGCTGTTGCTGTTGCTGCTGCTGCTGCTGCTGGTTTTGTGAGTCCCCTGTGCTCGGAGGCCTAAGGCTTGTTGAAAAAGAGCTGCTGCTGCAAACGCCCCACAGACTTTGCTGCTGCAGCTGCCGGAAGCTGCTGCAGGGGAAGGGCCTGGCGCAGCTGCTGCTGCAGTAGCTGCTGCAGCAGCGGCTGCTGCTGCTGTAGCTGCTGCTGCTGCTGCTGCAGCTGCTGCTGCTGCTGTGCAGGCACCCCGTCGCGACAAGGGGGTACACGATCCTCCGCTGCAGCGCGGTCTGTAGAGACACATGCTGCTGCAGCTGCTGCTGCAGCTGCTGCCGCAGCAGCAGCAGGGCTGCTGTGCTTCTGCTGTTGCTCATTCTGCTGCCGGAGCTGCTGCTGCTGCTGCTGCTGCTGCTGCTGCGGCCCGGCCTTTGCCACTGCTGCGCAGCCGCAGTCAAAAAGTGTGCAGCAGAAAGTTGAAACTGCGAGCGCAGCAACCGGAGTGCCTGGAGCCTCTGTTGCTGCTGTTGCTGCTGCCGCTGCTGCTGCTGCTGCAGCTGCTGCTTCTGCTGCTGCTGCTGCTGTTTGTCTGGCCCTAACCAGCCACAAATAGTAAACAAGGCAGCAAAACTTTGTTAATAAAGAACAGAATTTATTAAAAGAAGCCGCGGCCCAGCATTCCATGGGGCTGAGGATACCCTGAGGGGGCCCCTGGGGGCCCCCAGGGGCCCCCACGGGGCCTCCGGGGGCCCCCTGGGGCCCCCTGGGGAAGGCCCCAAGGGGGCCCCCCAGGTGGGCCCCTTAGACGATGAAGATATGCGCTGGGATCGATTTTTGAGTGGGATCGGATCCCCGAATGGACTGGGATCGGATCCCAGCTTCGTTTCCGGTTCGTGGGGCTCAAGTTTCTGCAGACTCTTCTGTTTCTCTTGTTTCACAGAGGGGCCCCCGGGGGCCCCCGGGGGCCCTTGGGGCCCCTGGGGTCCCCTTGGGGCCCCCTAGCGAGTCCTAGGGGGCCCCCAGGGGCCTCCAGCGCATTGCTGACCCTGTATAGCCGCTAAGATTTCTGCGGGTTTTTTAAGGGGCCTTGAGACCCCCGTAGAAACAAATGGCTAGCTGGCTAGCTAAAGCTAGCCGTAGTCTAGTGTGGCTAGCTACGGCTAGCTGTGGCTGGCTCTGGCTAGCTATAAGTGGCTGTGGATAGCTGCGGCTAGCTGCGACTGGCTGTGGCTAGCTTCGGCTAGCTATGGCTAGCTGGGGCTAACTGCGGCTAGCTATGGCTACCCGTGGCTAGCTGGAGCTAGCTAAGTCTGGCTGTAGCTGGCTGTGACTGGCTGTGGCTAGCTAGCCGCGGCCAGTGACTGTTAGCTACAGCTGAGGCTAGTGGCTATTGCCAGCTAGCTGGGGCTAGCTGGGGCGGTGGCCGTGGCTAGCTATAGCTAGCTGTCAGTAGCTGTGGCTAGCTAGCTGCGGCTAGCTGGGGTTAGTCGCTGTGGATAGCTAGGGCTGGCTGTGGGTGACTGTGGCTAGTTAGCTGCGGCTGGCTGAGACTAGTGGCTGTGGCTAGCTGAGCCTAGTGGCTGTAGCTAGCTAGCCCTAGCTAGCCACAGCCACTAGGCTTAGCTAGCCGCAGCCAGCTAGCCAGCAAACCAGCTAGCCACAGCCACTAGCTCAGCTAGCCACAGCTAGCCGAGCTAGTGGCCGTGGCTAGCTGGGGCTAGCTAGCCATTTGTATCTGCTGCTTGGAGTCTTTAAGGCTGAACCCATGTGTCTGTACACTGCAGCGCTGCTGCTGCTTTTCTGGGCTGAGGCCGTACAGCTTTTTGGCTCAGCTGAGCCTAGGGTTTAGGGTTTAGGGTTTAGGGTTTTGCGCAGCTGCAGCTCGGCAGAAGCCGCTCTTGGCCGTCCGCGACTCTTTCTATGGTTTAGTGTTTAGGGTTTATGCCAAAGGGTCTAGGGTTGACCGTTTAAGGGTTTAGGGTTTAGGGCTAGGGCTTATGACAAAGGGTCTAGGTTTGACCCTTTAAGGGTTTAGGGTTTAGGGCTAATGGCCCTGCGGACCCAGCCTGAGGCCCTTAGGGTTTAGGGTTTAACAATTATTCTGAATTTTCTCTGTCTCCTTTCAATTCTTTTGCCTCTCCTTTTACAGTTGTTTCCCTTTTCTCTTTATAAGCCCCTTTTTGGGCACTACCCCACACAGGGGCCCCAGGGGGGCCCCTGGGGGAACTTGGGGGCCCCCCAGGCTGCCAGGGGCCCCTCAGATTGCCCCTAGGGGCCCCTGCGGGCCTGGCAGTGGCCGGGGGCCCCTCAGATCCTCAACATCTTGGGGGCCCCTGAGGGGCCCCTGAAACCCTCTATGACTCTCTAGGGCTCTTTATAGAACCTGGGGGGGCCTCCAAGGTCACTAGGCCTCTCTCGGGGCCCTTGGAGGCCCCCCAAAGCCCAAGGGGGCCCTTCAAAGCTCCTGAGGGCCCCTGGGGGCCCCTCCAAGCTGCTGGGGGGCCCCTGGGGTTCACTGGAAGCTCTTGAGGCTCTTCAGAGCGGCCTGAGGGCTCCTCGGGTCTCGTGGGGGCCCCTAAGGTCTCTTGTGGCTCCTCAGAGCTCATGGGGGCCCCTGCTAGTGGCACTTGTCATATATTGGCTGGAGTTGACTGCATGCAGTGGAAAGCCCCAAAGAAATGGGTGAAAAGAAAAGGCCCTGGAGACTGAGGCAGCTGCTTAGGCCCAGAGCTGAGCCCCGCGGCTTGCAAATAAGGGCAGCGGGGGCCCCCCTGGGCCCCCTTGGTGGGGCCCTGGGGGGCCCCCGTGGGCCCTTTTTGGGGGGCCCCCAAGAGCAACTGGGGGTCCCCTGGGACCCCTCAAGGGGCTCTTGTCGGGGCCAGCTATGGGGCCAAGCAGCAGCTGCTATTTCCATGTTAAGGGGAAACTTGCTGGGGTAAGAGATAAACAGAGATAGAGGGAGAGAGCGGTGGGCAAAAGAAGACAAAAAGAAGCAAAAAGAGGCAAAGAAAGACAAAAAAGGGACAAAAAAGAAACAAAAGAGGTATAAAAGAGACCAAACAGAGACCGAAGAGAAGTTCAGATGAGGAAATGAGACAAAAAGTGTCAAAAGAGAATCAAAAAGGACAAAGAGAAGCCCAAAAGACGAAAGAACCAGGGTAGTCGAAGAGGAAGAAGAGGCTGAAACAGGGACAAAAAAGGGACAAAAATGGTGGGAAAAAGGCGAAAAATAAACAAAATAAATAAAAAATAGGGAAGAGAACAAAAAAGGTGAGAAAAGAAGAAAAAAAGGGCAGAAAAAGGATCAAAACGACAAAAAGACATCAGAGAAACGCGGGGAGCGGATGGTGCTGCTGCAGGTGTCGGCTGCAGCAGCGTAGCCCTGATCTGTGTCTCATTTTGCCGAGCAAATGTGAGCAAGAGAAGCAGATATTTTAATAAATTAAATAAAATAAAAAAGAATTTAAATGCACAAAAAAGAAACTCAAAAGACTGCAAAAGCGTGCAGGACATGGTGTCGATACACCCTAGACCGCTGGAACCGCAGGACCGCCCGGGGCCCTTGAGCGGCTGGGGGCCCTTTAGGGGTTATGTCTTCGAATAACAAATTATAATTTAAGTAATTATTAATTATTTATTTTTTTGAATCCTTTTAAGACCAGCCGAGCCCCAAGAGTGTCCAGACACAGTAGCAAATGGAACCAGCAGCACTGCTGCCTACGCGCAAGCGCTAGCTTGAAAAAATGAGTAATGTCTTCCCGAACCCTAAACCCTAAACACTAAACCCTAAATCCTCAGCTCAAAACCCTAAACCCTAGCTGGCTGAGCTGGTGGGTCCGGCGGCGTTGTCCTGTCCGGCTACTTCGCCGCTGGTGCTTCAGTGTTTGGGTTTTCTAAGAGTGCAGGGGGTTTAGGGTTTAGGGTTTAGGCCTTGAGGTTGAGGTTTTCGGATTCCTGTGAACAAACCCACCCAGCATGGGGTGTTTTGCTGCAGTCTCGCGAGCAGCAGCAGCAGCAGCTTCTGCTGCTGCTGCTGCACTTCTGCTGCTGGCAGTGTCTATACACTGCGAAGACTCTGGTAAGCAACAGCTCTGCGTAGTGGTATCTGTACACCTGAGCTGGGTTTGTCTAACTCGCATGCCACTGAAGCCCTTTAGTCGTTTTTTGTTTCTGTTTTATCTCTCTTTTTGTCTATTTTGTTTCTCTTTTTGTCTATTTTGTTTCTCTTTTTGTCTCTTTTTGCCTTCTTTTTATTTCTTTTTTGTCTTTCTTTTTCAGATCTTTTCTCGTAGAGGCTGCAGCCCCAGCCGTCTTCTTTGTCTCCTCTTGTTGCTGCTGCAGTGTCTCCTCAGTTGCTGCCTCCTCATGCTGCGCCTGGGGCTTTTTTTTGCCTTCTTTTGCCTCTCTTTTATTTCTATTTGTTGTAACATTTTATATTTATTGGTTTTTTCATTTCCACCTGCTTCTTTGTCTTTCTATTGTTTGTAGCATTTTATATTTATTGGCTTTTTTCGTTTGCTTTTTTCTTTTTGTCTTCAGATTCAACAGCAGACCTGGTCAGAAGCCAAAGCCATTTTTGCTGCCACTGCTGCACTTGGGGTGTCTAGGCAGCTCTTCGGGTGTACGGGCAGCTCTGTTCAAACGCTCTGGTGTCTAGACAGCGTTTTGCATGGAGTTGATGTGCCAGGGCCGTTCTCCTTAGCAGTTGGACTGTAAAAGCTCGTTTGTGCATTTCTAGGGTTTGTGATTTAGGGTTTAGGGTTTGCGGCTGTGCCTCAACACATTTTCTGCGTGTTGTTGAGGAGGTTTAGGGTTTGTGGAGTGGGCTAGGGTTTAGGGTTTGGCGCTGAGGTTTTGGGGGTTTGTTGTTGCGTGTTGGAGGGTTTAGGGTTTGTGGAGTGGGCTAGGGTTTAGGGTTTGGCGCTGGGGTTTTGGGGGTTTGTTGTTGCGTGTTGGGGGGTTTAGGGTTTGTGGAGTTGGCTAGGGTTTAGGGTTTGGGGCTGGGGTTTCGCTGCAGAGTCTGGGCCGGCTGAGCCTGCAGGAGCTGCTGGACCTCGAGTGCCTCGCCCTCAGCCAAGCCCGCTGCCAGCAGGGGCAGCTGCAGCACTGCAGCACTCCAGCATCTCGGGCTCGCCTGTGGGGCCCCTCGGGGGCCCCCAGTTGTTTTGGGGGCCCCGAGTTGGACTTGGCCCGCAGCGGCCTCCACTGCCTGGGCAATTGCGGCGAGGCTGTCTTCTGCAGGGGGGCCCCCGACCCGGAGGGGGCCCCCCTCTTGCCCCTCCCCTCTGAGCTCCGAGATCTTCTACACTCCCACACCCAGCGCTGCTGCCAGCAGCACGCTTACAGGGTAAGCACTTAGGGTTTAGGGTTTGCGTCCTCGCGAGCCGCGGGGGTTGGCCCGCCGCGCGAGGGTTTAGGGTTTGGGCCTTCACGCGAGCAAGTGGAGTTTGCGCACTCAAGGGGGGGTTGGGGGTTAGGCCGCGGGATGAGGGTTTAGGGTTTGGATCTAGGGCGAGGGCTTAGGGTCTGGGCCGCGCGGATAGGGTTTACGGTTTTGAGCCCGGGGGGAAGGGTTTACGTTTTGAGAGTTTACTGGAAGAGGGTTTAGGGTTTACGCTGCTGGGAGAGGGTTTAGGGTTTACGCTGCTGGTAGAGGGTTTAGGGTTTACGCTGCTGGTAGAGGGTTTAGGGTTTACGCTGCTGGTAGAGGGTTTAGGGTTTAGCTGCGAGGCGAGGTTCACAGGGCAGTGTGCTGGGCCCAGGGTTGGGTTTAAAGCCGAGGGTTTGGGAATTAGGGGCTTGGGGGCTCACGGGGCCATGCTGCTAGGGTTTAGGGTTTAGTACTTAGGGTTTAGGGTTTAGTATTTGGGGTTTAGGGTTTAGGGCCGCTCTCTGAGCTGAACGCGTGCGCCTCCTGTCCCCGCCGGTCTGTCTCTGCTTTTCTTTTTTCTTTTATCTCCTTTCTTTGCATTTTCTTTTGTTTCCGTCTTTATCTTTTTTTGTTCTCTTCTTTTGTCTCCATCTCAATCTCTTTTAATCCCTTTTTGCTTTTTCCTTTTTCTTTTGTCGTTTTCTTTCGCTTTTCTTTTCCCTTTTTTCTGTCTCCTTCCCTTGTGTCTTTATTGTCTCTTCTCTCCCTTTCTTTTTTCTTTTCTTTTTTTTCCCTTATCTTTCCTTCCTTGATTCGTTTTTCTCTTTTTGTGTCCCCTTTGCTGTCTCTCTGTGCTGTTGCTCGGCCCCGCTGCTGCTGCTGCTGCTGCTGCTGCTGCTTGTCTCTTTCGGTCACCTTTTGCTTCCCTTCTTCGTTGTGTCTTCCTTGTCTCCCCTGAACCTCCGGACTCTGCTGCTGCTGCTGCTGGTGCTGCTGTTGTTGCTGCTGCTGCTGTTGCCGTTGCTGTTGCTGTTGCTGTTGCTGCAGCGGCCGCCTCCGTGGCTGGCCGTAGAGTCGCTGGAGTGCCCTTTGTGTGTCTTTGTCTGGTGTCCCCCAGAGCTGCTGCTGCTGCAGCTGCTGCTGCTGCTGCATGCGTTTCGCCGCAGCTCACTGCGAGTCTTTGTCTGGTGTCCCCCAGAGCTGCTGCTGCTGCTGCTGCTGCTGCTGCTGCATGCGTTTCGCCGCAGCTCACAGGCCTCATGCTGCGGAGTTCTCTTCAAAAAATCCTCGACGGCAAGTGCCTCGAGGAGTTCGCGGAGAAGTGCCAAAAGGACCCTCAGGGGGACTTCTGTCGCCCCGCAGTGGCCCGCCAGGTGGAGGTGGCCCCGGGGGCCCCCGGGGTTTTGGGGGGGGCCCTCGAGGGGGAGCCCAGGGGGGCCTCCGGGGGCCCCCAGTGGCGCTGCTATGCAGCAGCAAGTCTCAACTTTGCTGCTGTTTCCACGGAGTGCACAGACGACTGCGGGGAGCCCATGAACTGCTTAGGGGCCTCAAATTCCCAAAGCAAATTCTTTCTTGAAGTTCCTGATTTGCAAGTTCTTCTTGAAAATTACCAGCCGGCCACTTGCATTATGGCGGTCAGTAGGCCTGCATGCGCCTGCAGCGCCAGTGTGGTCCACTGGTCTTGCTGCTGCCCCACAGTGTGACCAGCGCTGCGCCGATTAAGGGTATTTTCTTTGTTTCCTTTTCTATCTTTTCCCGTCTCTAAAGACCAAAAAAGAAGTATCTGCAGTCATTTCTCTTTTTGTTTTTCCTACCTATCTCCTCAGATTAAAGTGCTGGGCTGCTTCTTGTGCTTTTAGGAAAGGACTTAAAATGGGGCTTTTGGACGCATGCAGAAAGGTGGCTGTCGTGGGCGCGAAACTTGAAGTGTCTGTACACCCCAGGCAGCAGCCCTGTGGAGTCTTGTCTTCTCTTTCCGTTATCACACTTGGGCCAAAAGGGAGACAGAGGCATTTCGCTTTCACCCAAGGACTCTGGAGGCAACTGTGGGGTCCTAGTGGCTAGCTACAGCTAGCTAGACCTGCACCTACGTAGCTGCGGCTACGGCTAGCTAGACGCGGCTAGCTGCAGCTAGCCACGGCCAGCTCCAGCTCGCTGCTGTTGGGAAGAGTCTGCGGGAGTAGTGAGACTGCCTCTGGGCCGGCTAGCGCCTCTGCCTTCCCGCATTTCAAAAGTCTAAAAAGGTTCTTGGCTAGCCGGCTAGCTAGCTAGTTAGCTTCTGCTTTGCTTGATGAGCAATTGCAGCACAAAGTTGGCCCTGTGCACAGGCAGCATGGGTTTTTCTAAAGTGTAGTTTGTTTCCCTCTAAAAAGACCATCTGCCGGTTCCTGCGGGCGCAGCTCCACCCCTTTGAAGTGGGGAGCTCAAGTGGCTTTCGAAAATGTTCGAAATATGAATACCGAGCAGCTCTTTTATATTTTTCGCGTTTGCATGCGAGACTGGCGCTTCTATTTCTCGGAGTTCAAGTTTATTGTTTCTTAAAACTGTGCTTGAGGCGCAGTTTCTGTCTCCGGAGTGTACGGACAGTAGCCTGCAGCGGTCTTTTGCCGGAGAACGAGGCGAAAAGATCTCCAGGTGACCCCGCCATGAAGCCGGAGTAAAGAGGCTCCTCTGCAGGGACTGAATGAGGAAATAAGCAGTACAAATAATTCCTGGAGGCGATCAGTTCAGTGCATGCTGTACATACACCCCATGACTTAGCTGCAGGGCTCCAGAAAGGAACCGATATTGCGAGAGAAGAACTGTAGAAGGCCCTTGGGGGCCCTTCGTTGCTTTCTCTCTAGCCATAAAGGGTCTTTTTGTGAGTTTTCAAGTTTATTTCGTAGTGAAATTGGACTTGAAGCTGAAGGAAAGAGGCACACTCTCGCATGCAGCTTGCGGCGTGCGGTCCCGAGGCTGTGTGTCCAGTGGCTAGCTGCAGGCCAGTGGCCCATGTGGGGCCTTTCTGGCGCGCCTTTTTTCAGGATCTGAATAAATTTAGTTAATTTTGAGTTTGAAACAAACAATTATGGAGAAGCATGCGGGAAGCCTTGAGAAGGCACCATGGGAGCGTCGACGACGCTGAAGACCGCGTCGGCAGCGGCGGCGCCGCTGCGTGCCAAAGGCTTGATCTTCCTACTACTTGCAAATGGAATTGTTTTTTGTAAGTTTTATTTCTTTCTAAAGAGGAAGTCCCTAAAAGACACGCCCAGCAGGAAGCCAGAAAGCCCTCCTTGTTGCTGTGTCTTGCGTGTGCAGCTGCAGCTGAACAAAGAGAAAACGTGAGCGAGCCCCCGCTCGCAGTGGAAATCCCCTTTCCCTTTCATTTTATTTCCACTAAAAAGAAGCAGCAGCAAGCAGTTGCATTCATTTAATTCCCCAACAAAAGAAACAGCCGCAAGCTTCTGCATTCCTGGCTGCGGGCGCGGAACACTGCGCAGCCAGAGCTCGCCTTCAGCAGTTCTCCCCAGTGCCTTATCCCTGCGCCTCAGCCCCTGGCCGCAGCCATTTCTGCGGCTCTCTTGGCTTTCTGCAGCTTGCTGTGGTGGCTGCAGTAGCTGCTGCTGCATGCGGCCTGGCTGCAGCAGCTGCTGCTCCTGGCTGCAGCAGCTGCTGCTGCATGCGGCCTGTCCCTTCCTGGATTTCTCTTGGCGCCTCTGAGTGCTTGAGCTTCCCCCGGCGTCCGACAGCAGCCTCGGGCGCGCCCTGCTGCTGCTGCTGCTGCTGCTGCTGCTGCTGCTGCGCCCCAAGGCTCGGGCAGCGCCCCTGCCTACGTTTGTGCGCAGGTGGTGCTTGCAGTGACTCTGCAGGAACAACTGAACACCAAGTGCCACGCCCTCAGCAACCGCCTCTGCCAGGAGGGCAATACTATTCTGTGTCAAAACCCCGCAGTCTACGCGCGGCGCTTCCCCTCGAGCAGCGGCCGCCTCGGAGTCTGGCGCTGCTACGCAGGGGCCACCATGGACCTCAATGCCCACAGCCTGGCTTGCGTCACCAACTGCGGGGACCCCATGAACTGCCCGGGAATGCTCACCCACGTCTCTCCGATTTACTTCAGCAGCGACTCCGACATGGTGGCAATCATCGACCACGACAAGGTCAGGTTCTGCGGAAACTCGCGCTCCCGGGTAAGCAGCCGCTGCAGCGGCAGCCGGCGCCGGGTGCAGCAGCTGCAGCTTGTGCTGCAGCAGCGTAGATGCGCCGCTTCAAGCAGCAGCAGCGACATAGGCACTTCTGCTGCTGCTGCAGTTCCAGCTGCCTCTGAACTCACTGCTGCAGCAGCGTAAATGCGTCGCTTCAAGCAGCAGCAGCGACATAGGCACTTCTGCTGCTGCTGCAGTTCCAGCTGCCTCTGAACTCAGCCACTTACTGCTTCTGAACTCAGCCACTGACTCCTTCCGAGTCTGAGAAGGCGTCCCTCTGCTATGCATGCCCCTGGAAAGAAAGTATTGTATTTGTGACGCATAGTCCGTTGTGGGGCCCTGAGCATGCATGCGGGGCGCCGCAGCTGTCCACCACCGCGGCGGCCAGCGGCCTGCAGACGCTGCTGGACGCGGAGTGCCTGAAGCTGCACGCGAAATCGTGCATGGAAGGGCAACAGCAGTTCTGCCAGCCCGCCGTGTCGCGTTTCAAAAACGACGGGGCCTCGGGGAAGTCCTTCAGCTGCTACAAAACCAACGACCTCAACTACGCCACCACTGACAACAGCTGTGTGGACAACTGCGGCAACCCAGTCGCATGCGCTGGCGCCGTTGGCTACGCCAGCGTTTACGGCGAAGAGCAAACGAAGCTCCGCCAGGTTGTAGAAACCATGGCGGACGCTATGTGCAGCATCAGCGTAGGACTTTTGGTCGCTAAAATTCGCAGGAGTCGATTCCCATGAAGCTACATTCATGCAAACTTCTGTCTACCTTTAGATTTGCATGCCTCGCCATCAGTATACCTTCTTTATGTCCAGAATGCACGTGCATACGAGTCTGCATAAAGGCGCTTCCTTTTGCTCACGCCAGATCCCCCTGTTTTTGCGCTTGTGGCCGTGGTTACTGCTGCTGCTGCTGCCGTTGTTTTCGGTGATGCTGGTGGTGCTGCTGCTCGGCGGTGCGTGCAGGCGCGCAACTGAAGGACGGGGGCAGACGAAGCACTAGTTAGTCTGTCGTTCTGGCACACGGCCTCAACAGCATTTGGACATGGAATCTCTTATTTAGGTCCATACTTTTATTTCGTGTGCCTAACTGGTACGCGCGTTTGCCTTTTTATATGTGTGTGCACTCATGCCATTGGCTCCATCTCATTGCTCCAGTTAGGGGTGTGTGCAGAGCTACTTAATCCTCTGCTATTTGTCTCTATTTACTCGACTGCGTTTTTGTCCTTTTGCTTAATTCCAGCCAATCCAGCTGAAGGCACTTCCTGTTCATAAGTGGAGCTCTCCAGAAACCATAGGCCTGTGCCGGGTCCTTGCTGGTTCCGTGTTTTTTGTCAAGCAAGCTGTACAAACACTGCAGGCTTGCGCCTGGCTCCTGCTGACTCCTGCTTTGCACCTTCAGTATCTTCTGTTTGGGTCCCTCGAGGACTTGAAGGTAAAGCGGCAGCGATCAATTCTCCAGAAAAATCCCACGCAGACTTGGGCAGCAGCGCAGAGGGCTGTGCGGCCCTCTCTCCAGCCTGTCCAAATAACAAAGAATAAATAAAAGTTAGGAAATGAACGGCCATGAGCAATAAATGCAGAAGTGATCAGTAGGAAGTGAAATAGGTCCTAGTACAGGAGTAATCAGTAGGAAATGAATGGGTCAATATAGGTGCCGTTCAAAAACAAGAGTTAGCGTCCAGACAAAGAAAACAAACAAACAGTTAACAAAATGTAACTCTGTGTTGTTTGTGGCGGAGCATTCCGTACTCATCACCAGTAACTTCAGTTTTAATTCAATGATGTGGAATTGGGAGACTCTGTTCTTCCCGGTCTTTTGGTTGCGACTGAGGCTGTTGAAGATAGCCTTCGGAAACGTATATTTCGGGTGCTGCTCCTTTGGTCGTGGGCTACTGCTGTACTTGCTGCCGTCGCGGTGCAACAGGTTAAAGAGCCCATCCTTGTTGGTTGCCGTTTTCAGTGCTGGGAGTGTGCAGTTGAAATCGCGTGCTGCAATAAACTGTAACATGCATAGACGGAGACACTGACAGGCAGGATGACTGCGTATGAAGATGAAGATGCTGGCCTGGCCAACATTCCTAGGCAGTTAAGAGTACAGTGCTTGCAGAGCTCACCGGTGGTCGAATGAACACGACCGCACACTCCCACAAGCGGAGCAATTTCCACAAAAATGCGCTTGCAACGATGCCTGTATAAGAA
>NW_013654460.1:0-5000 GCF_000499385.1 Eimeria necatrix
GCAGCAGCAGCAGCAGCAGCAGCAGCAGCAGCAGCAGCAGCAGCAGCAGCAGCAGCAGCACCTTGTCGTAGTTGATGACGTTGCCCTTGTCAGTCTTCACAGTCATCGCGTCAGCGTCAACAGCCTCGACTGTCTCTCCCAGCCGCAGCTCCACCTTCAGAGTGTCCGTTAAGAAGTCCACAGGCCGCAGCAAGACTGCAGCAGCAGCAGCAGCAGCAGCAGCAGCGGCAGCGGCAGCGGCAGTGACGGCAGCAGCAGAACTCGGTGCCAACGCAGAAGAGTCCAATGTGGACAGCTTGCGCCACATATGCAGCGCCCCAGCTAGCCCTCTAGCTAGCTAAGTATAGCTAGCTAGCCAGCTAGCCAGCTAGCTAGCTAGCTAGGTAGCTATATACTTAGCTAGCTATATATACAGCTAGCTAGCTGATGAACCCCTCTGCCCAGCTAGCTTCCAAGATAGATAGCTAGCTAGCTACATAAGAGCTAGCTAGCTAGCTAGATAAGAGCTAGCTAGCTAGCTGGCTGGCTAGCTAGCTGGCTAGCTAGCTAGCTAGCTGCTGCAACTGCGACTGACTGTTGTTGGGCTCGCATTTCAAATTCTTGCTCAGCATGACCCGGTCGTAAGGGGGGACGTTTTCTCTAGATATCATCACCAGCCGGCCTGCAGCAGCAGCAGCAGCAGCAGCAGCAGCAGCAGCAGCACAGCAGCAGCAATGACAGCAGCAGCAGCAGCAGCAAAGACAGCAGCAGCAACAGTAAGTGCCACAGCAGCAGTTCTAAGTCTCAAAAGAGGGAATGCAATAGGGCCTAGAGTTTAGAGCTCGGAGTCACTCCAGGACTCAGAATCTAGGGTTTAGGGTTTAGGGTTTAGGGTTTAGGGTTTAGGCAGCATACCTTCAAACCCTTGAGCTCGCAGCTCTTCAACAGCAGCAGAAGCTGCGGGGCCGCCGCCCACAACGACGAACGTCTTGTCTTTAAAAGCCTGAAGTGACAGGGAGACAAAGCACCAAAGGCAGTGCTGCTGCTGCTGCTGCTGCTGCTGCTGCTGCTGCTGCTGCTGTCTACGCTGCCGGCGGTGTCGCTGCAGCCGTGCAGCAAAACCTCTTGCAAGTTCTTGTCTGCTCCTGCAGCTGCAGCCGCAGCTGGTCCTGCTTCAGCAGCAGCCGCTGTTGCTGCCGTTTCTGCTGCTGCTGCCGCTGCTGCTGCTGCTGCTGCTGCTGCTGCTGCTGCTGCTGCTTACAGTTTCTCGCCTCCTGCAGCAACTGATGCTGTGCTCGTGTTCTTCGAGACGCTCCGGCAAGGAAGCAAAGAGAGAAGAGCCTTTCACCTGCACGGGGTAGGTCTGAATTCCCTGGGTCACAGGCCCTGAGCAGCAGCAGCAGCAGCAGCAGCAGCAGCAGCAGCAGCAGCAGCAGCAGCAGCAGCAGCAGCAGCAGCGGCAGCAGCAGCATGAACTGAAGTGAGTAAAGAAAGGAGGCGAAATAAACGCAAATTGAACACAGAAGAGCCCTGTGGGGCCGCACAGGCAGCCAGCTGCTCCCAATGAGTTAAACGATCCCCAAAAGGCGATCCCAAAAAGACGATCCCAGAAAAGCGATCCCAGAAAAGCGATCCCAGAAAAGCGATCCCAGAAAAGCGATCCCAGAGAAACTGACCTGCAATGCACTTTCCTGTCTTCAAGTCGAACTTGGCGTCGTGCCAGGGACAAGTGACGTGGTCAGCTGTCGCCACACCTGAGAGCAGCAGCAGCAGCAGCAGCAGCAGCAGCTAGCTGCAGCAGCAGCAGCAGCTAGCTGCAGCAGCGGCGGCAGCAGCAGCACGGCGCTGCTGCATACTCAACTGCTGCGGCCCAGTTAGCTAGCCAGCTAGCTGGCGACGCCCACGCCGTCGTGGCTAGCTAACTTCCCAGCTAGTTAGCTAGCTAGCTAGCCATTTAGCTAGCTAGCTGGTTAGCTAGTTAAGAAAAAAGCTGGATAGCTAGCTAGCTGCCTGGCCATTTAGCTAGCTAGCTAGCTAGTTTGTCAGCTACTTAGATAGCTAGCTACACAGCTAGTTAGTTAGTTACTCAGTCAGCCAGCAAGCTAGATAGCCAGCTAGCAAGCTGGCTAGTTGGCTAGCTAGCTAGCTAGCCAGCAAGCTAGCCAGCTAGCTAGTTAGCTAGCCGGCTAGCTAGCTAGTTAGCTAGCTAGCTAGTTAGCTTGCTAGCTACCTAGTTAGTTAGTTAGCTAGCTAGCTAGCTACTTAGCTAGCTAGCTAGCTAGCTAGCTAGCTAGCTAGCTAGCTAGTGCTGCTCACCTTTGGCCAAGGGGGCTCCGTAGTGAGGGCACGAAGAGGAAGTGCAGTAGAAGGCGCCGTCCACATGAGCCACCAGCACTTTGTCCTTACCTGCAGCAGCAGCAGCAGCAGCAGCAGCAGCAGCAGCAGCGCAGCTCAAATGTTCTAGCAGCAGCAGAAGCTGCGAGAGCGGCACTGAGGCCCTCAAGGGGAACAGACCGCTACGGCTCTACGGAGTAGGTTTCCCCCATGTGCTGCTGCTGCTGCTGCCTCTGCTGCTGGTGCTTCCGCTGCTGCTGCTGCTGTCTGTGCTGCTGCTGCTGCTGTCTGTGCTGCTGCTGCTGCTGTCTGTGCTGCTGTTGCTAGGGCCTGCTTGGTGCTGCCGCTGCTTTCAGGGCCAGTTTGTTGCTGCTGCTGCAACTGCTAAAGCTGCTGCTGCTGCTATTGCCTTTGCTGCTGCTGCCGTTGCTGATTTCGTCCATCAACTGCAGCAGCAGCAGCTACTGCTGCTGTGTCTGTGCCATTTGCTGCTGCTGCAGCAGTTGCTGCTGCTGTGTCTGCCTACGGTGACAGCACTAGCGCTGCAGCTTCTGTTTGCTGCTGTTTCTTCTGCCTCTGTTTCTTCTGCCTCTAATACTCAGTGTGCAGCTGCTGCTGCTGCTGCTGCTGCAGGACCTCTGCTCCTGCTGCTGCTTCTGGATCCTTCGCTGCTGCTGCTGCTGCTGCTGCTGCTGCTGCTGCTGTTTGTTACCTTCATTGACTGAGACCTCGTAAAGCCCGCCTTCTGGGAAGTCCGTCAGCTCCCCCAGCTTCACTTCGCGTCTGCTGCCTGCTGCTGCAACACAGAAGGCAGCAGCAGCAGAGGCCAGTGCAGCACACCTCGGCCCAGCGCGCTGCCGCTGCTGCTGCTGCTGCTGCTGCTGCAGCTGCAGCAGCTGCTGCTGCTGCAGCTGCAAGCCGCCGGACGCTGCGATGCGGGACACCGGCGCAGCGGCGGGCCGCCCGAAGAAGAACTGAGGCTGCTGCTGCTGCTGCTGCCGCTTCGGCTGCCGCTGCTGCTGCTGCAGCACCGGCTGCTGCAGCAGCGGGCAGGAGCCCACTTGGCGGTGCAGCCTCAGCCGCAGCAGCTTCATTTTGTTGCAGCGGGAAGGATTTGTCTTTGCTGCTGTCGCAGGGCTGTTTGGGGCTGGGCACGGGGTGTACGTACACCTGAACGGAGTGCGCCTTCCAGTTTAAAAAAGAGCGCAGCAGACCCTTAACTCGGCCAGGCTGTTTGCTGCGTTGCTGCAGCCGCTGCTGCTGCTGCTGCTGCTGCGGCTGCTGCTACGCCGCCCGAGGGCCCCACTGCTGCGTCGAGGGGATTTGTCTTGTTGCTGCAGCAGCGAAGCTTCTGGCAAAAGTGTGTGTGAATTAATTTTAAAATTCAGTTAAAAGGATATTTAACATCTAGAAAGGTCCAGCTGGCGGAGCTGAACCTGCTGCTGCTGCGCTGCTGCTGCTGCTGCGCTGCTGCTGCTGCCGCCGCCGCCGCTGCTGCAGCAGCTGCTGCTGCTCGCGCGCCCGCTGCTCAGGTGTATGCACGTACAGCCCGAGCTGCTGCTTCTCCCTGCAAGCAGCTGGCACGGCCAGCTAGCTGTGGGGGCTGTGCCCCACAGCTAGCTAGCTGCCCTGTGCAGGTTGCTGCTGCTGCATTTGCTGCAGCTAGCTGCGCGGTTGGAGGCCCCCTTGGCTAGCTAGCTAGGCCTTTGGGGGATCTCCCTAGCTAGCTAGCCCCTCAGGGAAGCTCTCAGACTACTTCAGGGATTTCCTAGGGGCAAGCTGCTGCACTGCTGCTGCAGCAAGCCACGCCAGCTAGCCACGCCAGCTAGCCACGGCTAGCAGGAACTAGCCACGGCAGCTAGCCGTAGATGGCGCCAGCTAGCCAAGCCAGTTAGCCACGGCCAGCACTAGCTAGCGAAGCCCGACAACCATAGCGCGGAGCAGCTAGCCACACCAACTAGCCACGGCCAGCAGCAGCTAGCCACGCCGGCTAGCCACAGCCAGCAGCAGCTAGCCACGGAGATCCTCGCTAGCTGCGGCGGGACTTGGCTAGCTGGGCTGAGGCTTCCCGCTGCACCCATTTGGCAGCTAAAGACAAACACGGGGGTTTGTAGAGCCGTGAGAGGGCGGCGCAGCAGCTAAAAATCCTAAACCCTAAACCCTACTAAACCCTAAACCCTAAACCCTAAACCCTAGACGCCGTAGCTGCAGCTCCTTGCTGCAGTTAAGGGCTGCGAGGGGAAGACCGAACTAGTCTCTCTCTGACTGCCAGAAGCCGAGCAAAAGTAGCAGCAGTAGCAGCAGCTGCTGCAGCAGCAGCAGCTGCTGCTGCAGCAGCAGCAGCAGATGAAACAAACCAGAATATTTATTTTCCTGGGGCCTAAAGCGCTTCGGTTCCTCTTTGCTCTCTCCAGGTGTACATACACCTCAGCTGCCTGCAGCTAGCCAGGCCTGTGCTGCTCAGCTAGCCAAGCAGCTAGCTAGCTAAGAGAAGACATTGCTGCCTAGCTAGCTGGCTTGGGACCTAGCTCGTCGAGCAGCTAGCTAGCTGGCCAGCTAGCTGGCTGGCTAGATAGCTAGCTGGCTAGCTAGCTAGCTACCGAACCAGCTAGCTACCTAGCTAGCTAGCTAGGTAGCTCCCTTGCTACCTCGCTAGCCGGCTAGCTAGCCAGCTAGCTAGCTTGGCA
>NW_013654460.1:10000-12500 GCF_000499385.1 Eimeria necatrix
GCTGCTGTGCCCTTTTCGCTGCTGTTGCTGCGGCTCGTGGGGCTGTGTAAGGGCTCCCGCTGGATCCGCCCCTGCAGCTGGTGCTGCTGCAGCTGCTTGTGCTGCTGCACCGGTGTGGCTTGGCTTTATTTTCTGCTGCTGCTGCTGCTGCTGCTGCTGCTGCTGCTGCTGCTGCTGCTGACCTGCAATGTAGGTGTAGTAGTCTCTGACTCCCCTGAATTGCTCGAAGAACTGCAGCAGCATGCAGTCTTCCTCGTGGGTCCATGTGCCCTTTGCTGCTGCGTCTCTGAACCTTCCGTTTGCTGCTGCTGCTTCGTCGGCTGCAGCCTTGAGGGCCTCCTCGGGCTGCAGCTCCTGCTGCAGCTGCTGCTGCTGCTGCAGCTGCTGCTGCACCTTGGCGTCCGTGCCCCGCCTGTAGTTGCTGCAAAGAGACCGCAGCGCGGGCTGCGAGGCCGCACACCAAAAGTCCTGCTGCGTAATGGCTGCGTCCTCCTCTGCTGCTGCTGCTGCTGCTGCTTCTGCTGCTGCTGCTGCTGCAGGGGCCCCGTCTGCTGCGTCCGCTCCTGCTGCCACGGGCAATGCCCTGCAGCAAACCTGCTGCGGGGGGCCCCTCTGTTTGCTGAAAAGCAGCTCCAGCGGCAGCAGCCGATTTGTGTCCCAAAGAGAAAAAAACTCCTTCACAACAGAAGCAGCAAAAGAGCCCAGGAACGCCAGGCGGGGGCTCAGCAGCACCTGCGCAGCAGCAGCAGCAGCAGCAGCAGCAGCAGGAAACCAAGCAGCAAATGTGGCATGCATGGCTGCAGCGCCAATCTGCACCAGCACCAGCAGCGGTAAACGCAACAGCAGCAAGGAGACGTAAAATGCTGCTGTTTTGGACTGGAGCAGCGGCAGTAGCAGCAGCAGCAGCAGCAGCAGCAGCAGCAGCAGCAGCAGCAAAGGAGACGCGCTCTGCTGCTCCGCTGGACCGTAGCACCAGCCGCAGCAAACGAAACACGCACGGCTGCTGCGTTGGTCTGCAACAGCAGCAGCAGCAGTACCAGCAGCAACAGCAGCAGCAGCAGTACCAGCAGCAGCAGCAGCAGCAGCAGCAGCAGCAGCAGCAGCAGCAGCAGCAGGCACCTGGGGGTCGTTGAGCAGCTGCTGAAAGATGAGGAAGCAATGAAGGTCGAAGAAGACACAAACATTTTCTCGAGGCCTTCCTCTGTACTGCAGCAGCTCCTGCAGCAGCGCCACCACCCCCGCGTTCACTGACACGGGGTTCGAGCGGTACCTGCTCAGCTGCAGCAGCAGCAGCAGCAGCGGCAGCAGCAGCAGCAGCAGCAGCAGCAGCAGCAGCAACGGCAGCAGCGGCAGCGGCAGGCAGAGGAAGGCTTTGAGACAGTTTTGTAAGGGGGGCCAGGACACCCGCTGAGTCAAACTGCTTTAATAAACCCTAAACCCTTGGCCTCAAACCCTAAACCCTAAACCCTAAACCCTAAACCTTAAACCCCAAACTTTACGACTAAATTATAAACCCTCGCTCGACACAAACAAGCTAGGTCTCGGCCCCTAAACCCTAAATGCCAAACCGTAAGACCTAAATCCCAAACCCCAAACCCTAAACCCTAAACCCTAAACCCTAAACCCTAAACCCTAAAAATGCTCACGAAGGACATGCAGTTTCGAATGATGTCTCCTCTGAAGAAGTCGCTGAGGAGGTCGTCGACGGTGACGATTCGCGTCTGCTGCTGCTGCTGCTGCTGCTGCTGCTGCTCGTCCCAGAAGGCCGTGGCTGCTGCTGCTGCTGCTCGGTGGGGCCGCCGCAGCTTGAGGCCAGCAGCACTTGCTGCAGCAGCACCGCCCAGCTGCTGCAGCAGCGACAGCACTGACAGCAAACACTCAGCAGCAAAAAGAAAGACTTGGGGGCTGCTGCTGCGGGGCTTGTAGCGCCGCAGCACGAGAGATAACTCCGAGACAATCCCGCTGCCAAGCCAGCGTTCAAGTTGCTGCTGCACTGCAGCACGAACAGCAGCAGCACGGGAGCGCGCATGCAGCTCCATGAGCCGCAGCAGCTGCCGCAGACACCGCAGCGCAGCAGCACAAAGTGCTGCGCTGCGCTGCCGCAGCTGCTGCTCCCGCACACTTTGCTGCAGACACTCCAAAATGAATTCATGAATCAAAAGAGTGTCAAACCCTTGCATGCAAAATATCATGTCCACCCGGTCCAAAAGCTGCACCTCCTGCTGCTGCTGCTGCTGCTGCTGCTGCTGCTGCTGCTGCTGCTGCTGCTCGGACTGCGACTGGTCGATCTGCTCCGCCCAGCGCCGCTGCCACGCGGCCAGGTCGTCTTCCTGCTGCTGCTGCTGCTGCTGCTGCTGCTGCTGCTGCTGCCGCTGCTGCTGCTGCTGCGCCCGCACCCGCTGCCGCAAAACATTGGAAGCAGAAAAGTAACGAACATGAAATGCAAGAATCCACGAAATCAGATTCAGCAGCACCTGTACATACACCCCAAAACCCCTAG
>NW_013654460.1:20000-22797 GCF_000499385.1 Eimeria necatrix
AAGGCGGCAGCCCCTGGGGCAGCTAGCTGCAGCTAGCTGTGGCTAGCTGCCCCGCCAAACTGCCTGAAGGTTCGTGGTCTAGGGTCTAGGGTTTAGGGTTTAGGGTTTAGGGTTTAGGGTCTGAGATTTGAGGGGGATAGTGCCGGCAAGCACAGGCTTGTGGTCAGTGCTAATCGCTAAACCCTAAACCCCGCGTATGCCTTTCTGCGCAGGGTTTAGGGTTTAGGGTTTAGGGTTTAGGGTTTAGGGCTGGCGTGCTACCTCCTCGGCGAACTCATTACAACAAGAAACAATAGAAAGAGGAAAAAATAACGCAAAGAGGCTGCAGCACTAGCAGCAGCAGCAGCAACAGCAGCAGCAACAGAAGCAGCAGCAGCAGCAGCAGCAACAGCAGCAGCAGCAGCAGCAGGTAGCTCTCCCGCGTCTAGCGTTTTTTTCCGCGTTTTCCTTCGCAGATGCAGATTGCAGTACTAATATAAATAATTCTACCAACCAAATAAATAACAAAAATAAACAAATAGACAAATAAATAAACAAATAAATAAAAAATAAATAAATAAATAAGTAAATAAATAAATAAATAAATAAATAAATAAATAAGTGGAATTAATGTGTGTACATGTGCATATGCGTATGCGGTGTACGTACACTCCAGAATGCGCTTTGGTTTGGATAAATCTGAAAACGGAAAAACGAAATTAATTTCTTTTTTAATGCAACAAAAGCTGCTTCAAATAGTGAAATAAGAAATAATAAATAATAATGTTCTTTTATTTTAAAAGAAAACGCATGCAGAAGCAAAAAGTGAAAAATAAAAAAGGAGTCAAAGGACCCGCGGGCGCCGCGCTGGGGTGTACGTACACCTGAGCGGTGCAGCGCAGCTGGGGTGTACAGACACCGCAGAAGTACCAAAATGAAGGGAAGGGAAGAACAAATAAGACTCAAATATAATTATAAATAAATAAATGAAAGTTTTCCCAAATTGCAAATGAAATACTACCTATCCACCTCTACTATCTTTGCTGCTGAGGTGCAGCTGGTCCCGTACAAATGCGGAAAAGTTGTGCGCCAGTACGGAGGCGGAGGCCTCCTGCCTATGCCGCTGCTGCTGCTGCTGCTGTTGCTGCTGCTGCTGCTGTTGCTGCTGCTGCTGCTGTTCGTTTCTGGGTCCGTGTCGCTGTCAATGTCTGTGTCTGCGTTCGCGTTCGTAGCGGCATCTTGAGCTGCTGCTGCTGCTGCTGCTGCTGCATCTGGCGACTGCGGCGTCATTGTAGCTGCTTTGTTCTTCGCTGTGTCTGCTGCTGCAGCTTGCGCTGCAGTTGCTGCTGCTGCAGCAGCAGCAGCAGCAAAGGGGTCCTGCCTGGGCAGCATGTAGTCCTCTTCGTCTGCGAAGCAGCAAAGCCACCGCAGCCACCAGGCCCGCCCCACATCAACAGCAGCAGGATCCATTCCTGCTGCTGCTACTGCTGCTGCAGCAACAGCAGCAATGCTGCGGCTTAGACTCTGCATCGAACCAGACCCTCGCAGCCCCGCAGGCTCGCCAGAAGCAGCGCAGCAGGGGCGCCCGATAGACTGCAGCAGCACGCATGGGCTGCTGCTGCTGCTGCCGGAGGATTTACCCTGCTGCTGCTGCTGCTGCTGCTGCTGCTTTCTTGCTGCTGCTGCTGCTGTCGCTGCTGCAGTCGTGGCTTTTTGACAGCCCTTCGGGCTTATCCTGTCCCCTTTCCCCTTCCCACTACCGCTCGGGCTGCCGCTGCTGCTGCCGCTGCTGCTGCTGCTGCTGCTGCTGCTGCTGCTGCTGCTGCTGGCTTTGTCTGTGTCCTGGAAGCGAAAGACATGGTCTGTCTCCGGCAGCTTAATCATCTTTCTGTCTTCTGCTGCTCCATACTCAAACTTCTCCATAAAGATCTGCAGGTGGCGGCTCATCATCTCCACTAGCCGCTCGTCGTCCTGCAGCAGCAGCAGCAGCAGCAGCAGCAGCAGCAGTAGCAGCAGCAGCACAAAGAGCCCCGCAGAAAGGTGCAGCGAAAGAGCAGAAGCAGCAGCAGCAGACACGCATGCATGCAGGACATGTCCTATCTATACATGTTTGCATGCACGCGTGCATGCATGCAAGACAAACCCTCTACCCGCATGCATGCATACATGCATGCATGCATGCATGCAACTTTGCATGCATGCATGCAAAGTTTGCATGCACGCATGCATGCATGCATGCATGCATGCAACCTTGCATGCAGCCTTGCATGCATTGCCAGCAGAAAGCTGTCTGCGTCTGCGAGTCTTCCCGCATGCATGCAAAAGGACTTTTAGGACTTATTTGACTTTTTATATTTTTTCTTTTTTTTGAACTTTTTGCACTTTTGTACTTTTTAGACTTTTTAGACTTTTCAGATTTCTCAGACTTTTTGTAATTTCTTTTGTTTATTCCCACAAATGTTTGTTTACAACTTTTGTTTAATAATTTCTTTTAACTTTTTGTTTTAATTATTTAATTGATTAAATAAAATTACTTCTGAGAAGTGTCCAGCGAACTGGGGGTGTTTGTTGATGAAGACAAGAGCAGCAATTGCTTCTCCGCTTTTGTTGACCACTGGTGCTGCCAAGACACTTCGGGTTTTGCTGCCGAACTTCTCGTCAAACTCCGGGTTGAAACGCGGGTCCTGCAGCAGCAGCAGCAGCAGCAGCAGCAGCAACAGCAGCAGCAGCAGCAGCAGCAGCAGCAGCAGCAGAGGGCGTGGGAAGGAGCTCGCAGCGGAAGGCTGCACCTGCAGCTCGCGCAGCTGCCACCCCCACC
>NW_013654461.1:0-23037 GCF_000499385.1 Eimeria necatrix
TTGAGCTAGACGCCCTCGACAAGGTCACTCTTCCCAAAAACTCTAGCGCGCAAAATGCTGTCTTGGCAGCCGCCACGGCTACCGCGTACGAAGGCCCACGAAGCGTATTCAGTGTGCTGTGAAAACAAGGATGACTGGAAATGTAAAGTGGACGACGAGGGTATCGATCCCTCTACCTCTCGCATGCTAAGCGAGCGCTCTACCATTTGAGCTAGACGCCCTCGACAAGGTCACTCTTCCCAAAAACTCTAGCGCGCAAAATGCTGCCTTGGCAGCCGCCACGGCTAACACATACAAAGGCTTACGAAGCGTATTCAGTGTGCCGTGGAAACAAGGACAGCTGGAATTGTGAAGTGGACGACGAGGGTATCGATCCCTCTACCTCTCGCATGCTAAGCGAGCGCTCTACCATTTGAGCTAGACGCCCCCGACAAGGTCACTCCTCACACAGATAAACACGCAATTGCACATCAATGATTCATATACTTTTTTATTACCCCATGATGTAGCTACTTCGATCAGTCTAAATATCAGGACTTTTTCGCGTATACTCACCTTGTTGGTGTTGTTCATATAGACGCGAATCTACTTGCTGAACTGCACGTACGCCTATTTTACTGCTGGCAGATTCATATGCATATATGACGGCCGAAAGCGTCTTAAGATGCCCGTCGAACTTTTTCGTTTCTGCCTGTATCCACGGCCTAGCTTTCTCTGCCACCTACGCTCTTTACGCAGTAGTGTTTTGAGCTTGCTGAGTCACAGCGCCATACCACAGCGTTTGTCGCTTATTGTCTTTTAGCTGCGCAGCTATTGTTCGTCAAACGTATGCATGTAGAGATATCTACTTATGCCTGCTTTACTTCCTTTTGAGCCTCCCCGCCAACTTTTACAAAGGGTGGTCACTGCAGCAATGCCCTTTCGGGGAACTCTTCCCGCCAGTAGTTTTCGTGAAAACCGACGCACCAGCATCCAACCTTGGGTCGTACGCTGTAGGCCGTTTTAAGCATGGCTAATAGCTACACTGCATGCAGGGGCCAGACATGATGTCTTCCCGTCCGGCCCCTGCGTGCAGTGTAGCTGTCACAATACCGTGCTTCTCTGTTTTCTTCTGCTTTTGCCATTTCCATTTGCAGTGAATTCATTCATAGCGGGTATCTCTGGACACTTTTTGTTTTCTGTAGAGTGAAATATCTGTGTTACTTCATCTAGTATGCGTTCAACGCCCTGCTGCCAAGCCCTTCTGCAAATGTATGAATCAGCGAGTATATGGTATCGAAAAATAATAAGCCGCCGAAGGGCGTCTAGCTCAAATGGTAGAGCGCTCGCTTAGCATGCGAGAGGTAGAGGGATCGATACCCTCGTCGTCCACTCCCGTTGTGCTTAACTTTTGCGCAAAACTGTTTGCAGAGGAATCATAGAACAGATATAACAGTTGCTGCATTGTGAGCAACCCCCTGCGCTGCTGATGCAGCCTCATCGCTTCCTTCGGGCACTTACCTTGTCGTCATTGCTTCTATAATTTGTCTTTCTTTTGCTAGCGCTGCTGCCACTCAATTCCCGCAAGAGACTGCGGCTCTCCTACAAGTGCATCGAGCGCACTTTGTGTAGCGACGATGGTGTGGATTCATTACCTGAAAACGATGCCACCAGCGCCTCTACCTCTCCACTGCTTAGCCGGCGATCCAGCATATGGGCAAAACACGATACCCAAATCGTTTGTTTTTATATATAAATGCGGCAAGACAAACTGCCTTGCATAATCTATTCGAGTATGCGCACATGCGAGCAATTCTACTGGTGAAAACAAGTAGCCCGTCTCACTGTCTTAGGGAACTGTGTATGGGCATAATTGCCCGCAACTCTATGTGTGTGTTCTGAGTCTTCCAAGCCAAAGCACTACCAAGTGACCAACCCTAAATATGGAACACGCCAACACTCCTCCCGAGGCCTTCATTCTCCATTGTAAATGTGAATTACTGTAAATTCTACAGGTTTTCTACCGTTTAAAGCTGGTTTCTTTTCTTCTGAGCGTATATATGAAAATTGTTGTTGTAGTAATCGCACTGTGGCTAGCAAGAAGGGGGTACTAGCGCGGGCGTCTAGCTCAAATGGTAGAGCGCTCGCTTAGCATGCGAGAGGTAGAGGGATCGATACCCTCGTCGTACATGTTTTTGAAGTGCATCGATTACTTCCCATGCATTCTTGCCTTTGAAAAATACAAATATAAAACAGTTGTCCTTTAAAAATTTCAGCTTCTGCATCTTCTGAGAGTGGAACGGACAGTAGTCCATTATGCCAAGCTCTGCGGCCTCTGTCCAGCCACTGCATGCATCAAAGTCTGGAGTTGGTTGGCTTCTCTCTGAGCAGAACGGCAAATACAACCACGTCTTCTGTTTAATTGCAAATTAAATAAAGGAGCAGAAGGTGGATTTTTTCTTATTTCACTTAAATCCCTCTTCTTTGCTACGGCGGCGCCGCCTGCAGCCCACATTTGCCCCTGGGGAGAATACTTGCGGCTAACCAGGCGAAGAGACGCTCCTTTCGGCATTTTTGTCTTGCCTGTACCGATATATCTCGTCAGTGGGGCTGCGAGTCTGTGACCTGTGAAGCCAGACCGGTCCCAGGAGAGGCTCATTCCCGCTGCTGCTACCGTTGCTGCCGCAGCTGCGGGCAGCGAAAAAGCGTCTCTTTGAAAAGAGCACCGAAGATGGCGTTTGCTGGGGCCTCGCGGGCCTTCTGCAGCTGTGCAGGGAGGAGCCTCTTGAGGTGGTCAGTCAGCCCCCGAGAAGCCACATTGTTTCTTTCTTGCCTGCTCCTCCCTGTCAAGGCTGTACACGTGTTTGCCATCAGCCACAGGTCTACATGTCCGCGCAAATATGGGTGCAATTTTCTGCTGCTTTTGTAGTGTACAGACGGCTGCATGCGCTGCAGTTTATCCGTGCTGCTTGGTTTCATCTTTGGGGCTTGTTAAGTGGGGATGTGCTCAGGTCAGCAGTGGACCTCAGCCTATCAAGGACTCGTTTCCTTTCAAAGGTGCGTTGCTGCTGTTGTCTCATTTGCGCTGCTCCTGCTCCCTTGGTTTCTGCTTTTCTATCAGTGTGTGTGTCTTCGTGCCAGGTCTTTGTCGCCGCAAGCCCCTGCCTGCCCCCGCTTTGTTTGCCTGCCTTTATTCCACTTATCTTCACTTTTGTCTGTGCCTCTCTTCTTTCTCTTCTTATGCTTTCTTTGTTGCATGTGCCGCCGCCGTTCCCATTTCAGCCTCTTTTCACCGTTTGTGGATGGGCAGTCTGTAAATGCATCCATATACTCCCCTCCTGATCAGTTCAGTTACTTTTCACCTTTGAAGTTCATTTGCGTTTCATACAGGGCCCTGCGGCCTGCTCGTTGGTGCCTTCCAGGGCAGCCGCAGCAGCATGCTTCAGCAGCAGCTCCCGGGTCCCCTTGGGAGGCTCTCCGGGTCTCCCCCTTGAGGGGGCCCCCCAGGGGCCTCGGGGACTCCAAGGGGGACTGCCCGGCCACAGCGGAGGAGAGCCTGTTCTCTCACTTGCTGCTCCGCCGAGGCGCACACGTCCGGGTCTGTTTCCATCTGTGTTTGCTATAGAGTTTCTGGCGCCTTTGAAAATGGTCAATTTTGCCATCCAGTATCTTTTGTCTTTCCGATTTTACTTCATATTCATGGCCCGCACCACTTTCCAGGTGAGGGCTCAGGCCGAGGCAGCCAGTCCCCAGAGTCCGCGCCACAGGCCTTCAGTCGCTGCAGAAATAGGGCAGAGGCTTCTGCATGCAGAGGCTTATGTGGGGGCACAAGAGTTCAGCGAGGCTAGGCACTTTTGCCCAAGGGGAGGTTTGGGGGTTTAAGACCCAGGGGATCTGCTTGTTTGCGTGTGTAGGCTGTGCGCCCTTTGCTGGCGTTTAGCGTGTTTGGTGAGGTGATGAAGATGGTCTTGGCGACGATGAGCTCCAGTTTGTTTTCTTTCCTCTTTTCGTTCGTGCTCGCCTTTGAGGTCCTTTACTTCTTTCTGCAGTGCTACATCAGCTACACTTTCCTCACCATGTTCTTCACCGTCATGTTTTAGTTGCTTTCATGGAAACTTCAAGCTGCGGGCATTGAAGCATGCGCAGGCGCATGCGTGCATAGCTGCATGCATTCATGATGGTACAGGAACCCCCGAGGGGCTTCTCTGGGAGGCCACAGGGACGGTTTTTGGAGGGGCGTGAACGGCCGCTGTTGCGGCAGCCGCAGCAGCTGCTGCTGCTGCAGAGACTTGCAGGCAACTGCATTCACTGTTTTCACTTCACTGCTTTTTCGTTGCTCTGCTGGCCCGTAGCCCTCCAGCCAAAGTGAAAACTAGAAGACATCGAAGTTTTTCCAACGTAGCGTTTGAGGTCCACGGCTTTACAATAGCCAACACGCAAGGTAGCGAAATACACGTATTTTTCTTTGCTGCACACCTGAGACATGAGGAACAAGGGGTTCCTGCTGCAGCAAGCTGCTGCAGATTGTGAACCTGCGCTTTAGTTGGCTGTTCAACACGCCGATGCTGCTGCCGCCGCAGCTCCCGCTGCGGTTGCTTTGCTGGTCGGCTGTTGCTGCTGCATTCTCCCTGACCAACTCTAACTCATTACTTCAGAGCCGCCAGCTGCCTACTTGCAGCTGCTGGGAGCGCCTCAGCTCACTGGGGCTACTGCGTGAAGCTGCTGCAGGAGGGTTGGTCACCTGCTGCTGGTACTGTTGCAGCGGAACTTCCGCCACTGTTTTGGGCTGGACCCCCAAAGTGTACATAAGTAGGCTTTGCACGGGAGTGCTTGGGTCTAGCGTGAACGCCTCGGTGGCTCCTTGCTTGTTGCTGCTGCTGCTTCCCACCGCTACTTCCTGGTACGATTTTCTGGTACGCTCAGCCGCTAATGCACACGATGCTGCCAACTAGTAGATCGTGCACAAACGCCTGAACACAGCCTTGTGACGAAGGAGTAACTTTTATGCTACGGCAAACAGGAGGAAGTCGAAACGGTGACCCAGCAATTGCTGCTATGGCTGCTGCTGCTGGTGGCCCCGTCACTGCCAGGTAGGTTCCAGCTCGCCCTACCGGTCTGTCTTTGGCCGCCTCACTGCAGCAGCAGCCTACGCAGGCAGCGGCAGCAGACTGTGCGTTCTTAATATGTGCCACAGGGGAACACAGGTAGAAGGCTTATTTTACGAAGAACAAAGAGAAGCCCAAACCTGATGTAAGAGGGCGGGGCCTCCGCGTCAAGCTCTGTAACGCCCTAGAGGCGACCTCTGATGTTTGAGTGCGAGGCGCCTTTAAGAGAACCCAAACTTCGGTGGGATTGCATGTGTAGAGGGGAGCTTACCCCTGAACCAGTGTACGTACCCTTTGGGGGCCTCAGGAGTAATAGTACGAACCACCAAGATAGTTCTCACGCAGGTCAATAAGGTCTTCGCATACGGTGAGCCTTGTATAAGGGCTACTATGGGCCCTTCTGTAGGACCTCATATTAGCTGGTCGCGGGACCAATGACATGGTCATTATGCTACCCTCTTCATAAATAGAGAAGAAACTTAAGGCACGTCCCTGTGGGCGTCTCAGTCAGTCTTAAAGGCTCTCAGGACAGATTTCTGGAGGCACCGAAGACGCTCACTGGGGGCATCCGTTGCCCCCGACCGCGCTAATGTGTGAATGCATGCTGCAAATGCTCAGAGCTGGCGCCTGCGCAGGCCCCCTGCTAAGTTTGCTAGTTCAGGGGGCCTTAATGCCATCTATATATCTCCCTGGGGTAAGGAAAGGATGCTCGAGCAGCTGTGCTGCTGTCCATCTTTTGCAAGGATCAATCTGGAGCATTTTTGAGACGAAGTCGACAAACAGGTCATCGCTGCAGCGCAGGCGCTGGCGGAGGCTGGTGCGTTTGGGAATGAAGAAACGAATGACGCGGCTGTTGTTGCTGCTGCCGCTGCCGCTGGTGCTGCTGGGATGCCTTGGGCTGCCGCCTTGCCTGGATCGCAGGTGGTCCTGCACAAGGTTCAGCAGCGTGTCTTCTGGGGGCCTCATGTCCAGGCTGACGGAGGGTTGCTGCTGCATGTTGTTGCTCTGCTGCTTAAATTCTTGCGCATTTGAAATGTGATCTATGAAGGAGTACAGGAAACCCTCAGGGTCCAACAGTTGGTGCTTCACGGGGCTGCTGCGGGCCATGTAGCTGGGGAGGGGCCCCAAGAGGCCCACCATCTTGGCCAGCAGAGAAGGGACAGTGTAGCAGCCCAGCAGCATGTCTCCAGTCCAGAGTTCGTACACTATGCACCCCAGACTCCATATGTCTATTTGCTGACAGTAAGGCAACTCCAAAAGCACCTCGGGAGCACGGTAGGAGCGCGACTGCGTGTACACAACGAGCTCATCACTGGTGAAACAGCAATTGCCGAAGTCTATCACCTTTACCCTAAAGAGGTCCAACAGGTCGGACTCAAATCCGCTGCTGCCACCGCTGCCGCTGCCGCTATTGCTGTGCGCGTTGGTCATTGTTGCTTGCGGCTGTGGCTGTCTTTGGAGCTGCTGCTTGCGCTTCTGCGCCTTCGCCAGCGGCCCTGTGAATACTGCCAGGATATTCTCCGGCTTGAGGTCTCCGTGTATGATGTGCAGCTGGTGTATGAACTTGAGGGCCAGAAGCACATCTCTCGCGGCAATTTGGATGCGGCCCAAGGACCAAAAGGACGGCTCCCTGTGCCTTTTCAAGACCGTGCTGAAGGTGTACAGATCCTCATCTAGCAACTCCGTCACCAACACTACGTGGCCGCTCACGTACATGTAGTCCAGAAGCCGCAGGAAACGGTACTCGTCAGGGTCCCCATTAGCCAGAAGCAAGCGCAAGACAGACGCCTCGTCAAGCGACTGATCCAGAAACTCCTTTTCGTTCTTCATCACCTGAAGCGAGCAACAGCAGCAGAGGCAGCAGGGCTGACGGCAGGGGCCCCAACAGCAAGTGCAGGGGTTCTGGATACAGCGGCTGCACCGGGTAGGCTGGAAGGAGCAAAATGTAGGCAGCACCAGCTCGCAACAGCTGATGACCTCTCCGTGGCCGCTGCTGCTGTTGGCGCTGTTGCCGATACAGCGTAGGCGTTCTGCAGCTGCAAGAGGCTGCCTGCTGCTGCTGCAGCAGCAGCAGATCTGAATCAAAGTAAAGGCAAAAAAGGCAGTTGCTGCTTCTCACCTTAAGGCAAACTCGTTGCCCCGTACATTCGTCTATGCCCTGAAGACAGCGCGAGAACGCGGCCGCTCCCACCTGCAAGAAACAGCGCCACAGCCGGATCTATAAGCCCAGAAAAACCCCTGAAGTTTAGGAGCTTCACACAGCTAAAAAGCAGCAACAGCTTTCAATATTTAAAGCAGCCGCACCAGCGGGAGCAGCCATAACAGCAGCAGCAACAACAGCAGCAATACAAGCAGCGAGAACTCCAGCAGAAGCCAAGGCTGCAGCGGCCGTACCTCATGCTGCACCCTGTATCTGCCAGCTAGAAGGGCCCCCGAGGGCAGGACCATTTCCTTGTGGGGATCGGCTCCCGTGCTGTTTCTTTTGAAAATAACTTTCAGGCTGAAGCAATCATATACCACCGACTCGTCTGCAGCAGAACCCCCCGGAGGGGCCCCCAAGCCTCTGCGAAGGCACCTCACGCGGCACTGCCTGGGATATGCAGGGTCTGGGGAAGGAGGATAGCAGGCAAGAGAGAGTGCTGCTGCAGCACGAGCCTGCTGCCGCTGCTGGAACCGCTGTTTGTCTCCGTCGCAGTACGTTTCCTCCCACGTCCTCGCTGCGATGTAGGCCTCCTGCTGCTGCCGCTCAAGCTGCTCCTGCTGCTGCTGAACGTCTGCGAGCTTCCCTGCCTCTGCTGCAGCCGCACTCTGCTCCTGCATGCCGCAGCCAGCCAGCTCATCCTCAGACGACACCGCAGGACACTCTTCTGGGGATTTTGCTGCTTCTGGTGCTGTTGCAGCTGCTGCTTTTGTTGCAGGCTGGCTGCTGCAGCTGCTCCGCTGGGCGTCCACGACGTCTCCTAGGCCGAAAATCCTTCCGTAGTCTGCTGAAGCCTGCTGCTGCTGCTGCTGCTGCTCTTCCTGCAGCTGGAGCTGCTCTGTGGGCTTCGTCCGCGGCTGCTCGTGCTGCTTCACAATGTCTGACTTTTCCGCTGCTGAATCTGCAGACAGCGCTCCGAAAGTAGGGGGGCCCCCGAATGCCGGTGACGAGGGACGGCTTGTGGCTCTGCTGCCGCGACCGCTGCTGCTGCTGCCGCAGCTAGCTTCATCCCCGAGCCTGAACAAGCTATGTTTGTTTGCTGCAGCAGTAGCTGCAGGAGAAAGACTAGCAGCGCGAGTTACTGAAGATGGACTCAGCGTTGGCTGCTCCTGCCGCACCTCCTGCTGCGGCTGTTGCTGTTGCTGCGGTAGTTGACTCTGTTCAGCAGCAGCAGCAGAAGCTGCTGCTGCCGCTGCTGCAGCAGCCATCTCCAGTCTGGCCCCCACAACATCCACTGCAGGCTCCACCCCAAGTGCGAACAAAGGATGCATACCCTCTGAGTGGGGGGCCCCCCACGAGGGGCCCCCCAGCGGTGCCCCACAGAAAGCTGCAAGGAATTCCGCCTGTGTCATATCTACTGGGGTGTAGCCTGGATCTGTGTCTTCAGTGTATTCATCGTTAGCATCATATTCAGGCAAGTAGGCCCCCTCAAGCCATGCCTGGTACTGTCTATTCCCTGCTGCTGCTGCTGCTTCCGCTGCTGCTGCTGCTGCTGCTGCGCCCGACGGCGTGCAGCAGCGCGGATTGCCCCGGAACTTTGGAATGAAGCGCGCTGAGGAGGGACCCTGGGCCTGGCCGCAGAGCCTAACAGCATCAGCAGCACGCAGGCAGCCACCCTCAAATGACAGCAGGTGGGGGGTTGATACTGCTGCTGCTGCTGCTGCTGCTGCCTCCTCCCGAAGCACTCGCAGGGTTGCTCCCGTTGCTGCGCCTGCTGCGGAGTCAGCTGCAGGTGCTGCTGGAGCGCCGACTGCGCACGGGGCTGACCCAGCAGCAGCAGCAGCAGCAGAGGGTGGTGGAGCAGCAGTGGACGGAGTGGGCGTTGAGGGAGAAGGACTGCCGCAGGTCTCAAAGTATTTACCGGTGGAGTTTGCTGCTGCCGCTGCAACGGGAGAGGCAGCAGCAGAAGACAGAGCAGGCGCAGCAGCAGCAGCAAACCCATCGTGAGCCATCTGGCCATAAGCACGAGGCAGGCCCTCACTGCGAAGAAGAGAGCGCAGCAGCCCGAGCTGTTCTGAGGCGCCGATGGGCCCCGCAGAGCCCAGAATGCCTTCAATGGCTGACCGAACGCAAGGCTTTGCTGCTGCTGCTGCTGTGGCTGCTGTTTCTTCTTCGCTGCTTCTTATGGCGCTGCTGGCTCCATATGGGTCGTTGCTGCTGCTTCTGCTTCTGCTTGACTCGGCACGATCGCAAAGGACCTTCAGGTCGGCCAAGAGGGCCCGCAAAGCAGGTAGGAGGGGCTGCTGCGGCTGCTTCTGCTGCAGCTGGTGCACAATTTTGCTGCTGCTGCACTGTATAGAACAGGCCGACCCGACGGATGTGACAATCGCTCCAGGAGGATGCTGGTGCGGCTGAAGCTGCTGCTGCTGCTGCTGGCGGCGCTCCTCAACAAGCCTTAGGAAGTCTCCAATGCGCCTGAGCGAGGCGACCTCGATTGCGCTGCTGCTCTCTGCAGCTAGTGCTGCTGCCGCTGCTGCAGCCGTAGTTGGAGCTGCTGCAGTTGTAGTCAATGCTTTTACTTCTGCTGCAGCGCGGGCCTGGTGGGGCCTCGGAGAAGGCGAGTCAGAGCCTCTCATTTTCCTCGCAGAGACGGCGTCGCTGTTGCCGCTTTTTCCGTGCTGTTACTGCTGCTGCTTTAGCTTGTGCCGCTGCTGCCGTTGGTGCTGCTCAGCTTAGACTACGGCCTAGCTTTGTCTGCCGCGTAGAGTTTAGCCGCTGTGGGACAAAAGACCCGCAGCTGCAGGTGGCGCATCTCCCGCCCTTCCGAAGCTGCTGTGGGAGCTGCTGCTGCTGTGTACTGCTGCTGTTGCTGCTGTTCCTGCTGCTGTGGCTGCTGTCCGTCTCTTGGCATCTCGTTGCTGTCCCTCTCTGGTATCCGTCTTCAAGGTGTGCGCTATCTGGAGCTACGGCTGTAACTGCAGTAGAGTCGTTCCCCCCTCGCTACTGCTGCAGTCAGCCTGCTATTTTTCTCCTGGTGTCCTTGCGTCTTCCGATTAAAGGAGGCAGCAGTGTGTGTATAGACCTCAGGGGTCACACAGCTGTCGGCAGCAGAGATGCCGCTGTCTGGATGAACGACTGCTGCTGTTGCTCTCGCTGCACTGGAAAACCATAAGACGAAGAAGGAAAAATCAAACCTAACGCAGACTTGCTGCTGCTTAGACAGGTGGAGCCTTGGCTGAAGAGTAGCAAGCTGCCTCTACTGGCGTTGCTGCTGCAGTTGCTGCAGAATGCATGCAGCTACACTAGCAGCAGCAGCCAGCCGTCGAGTGTCTGAACCTCGAACCGCTGTCAGCTGCAGAAGTTACATGTTTTCATTTTTACTTATCTAGATCCTGCGCCTCTCGGAAGCCTCACCCTTGGCCTGTGTTGCGGCTGCTGCTCCTGCTCGTTCCAGGAGGCGGACCGATCCCACGGGCGCCTTCTTTGCGCTCTGCAGGCAAAGCTTGAAGCCCACTTCGACGACTTGGCCTTCGAGGAGGCCTTCGGAGCAGCAGCAGGACAGCACGGGCAGCACCGGCAGCTCCGGCAGCAACGAGAGCAGCAACATTAGCAACAGCAACAGGAGCCTCATCAGGACTAGATGCTGCGAAACATCGCTGCAACCACGGCCTCCCGGCACGCTGAGCTGCTTCTGTGCCGCTGCTGTCTGCTTCAGAGACAGACGGTAGCGCCTGTCGCTGCAGCAGCAGCTGCAGCAGCAGCAAAGCCAGCAGTGGCTTCCACAAAAGCAGTTACACCGGCAACAAGCTTGCAAGAGGTGCAAGCACGGGCAGGAACACCCCCAGGGACCTCGCAGACGGTCTCTTGCAGCAGCAAGTGGGCCCAAAAGGGAAGGCCTCCCGCCACTTGGCACTGCACTTGCTGCAGCTGCTGCAGCTGCAGGCACGAAGCCCGCAGCAGCGACAGCCGCTTCAGTCTTAGGGAGGCAAGGAGGAGTATCAACACGCTCTTCAGCCAGGTATGAAGGAAGCACTGTGTAGGCTGCTGCCGCCGCTGCTGCTGTTGCAGTGCCTACAGCTTCATGCGGTGCTGCTGCTGTTGCTGCTGCCGGTGTTGCTCTTGCCACAGCTGCCTCCAAGTAGCCCCGCAGCCGTTTCTGCCAATGGAGTGACCGCGGACGCTGCGTCTCTACAGCAGCTGCAGCAGTGAGCCAACCCCCTGCCTGTTTGATGCTGCAGCTGCTGCTGCCAGGACTGCTATCGTAGCTGCTGCTGCTGCCGTTGTTGCTCTTGCCGTATTTCTGCTGTCACTGTTGCTACAGCTGTTGCTGCTGCTACCGCACTGTTTCCGGTGCAGGAGCTTAGCTAACCAAATTGCCAAGGCCTGTGAGTACTATGGCATCCGCGTGCAGCAGCAGCAGCAGCAGCAGCAGGATCATGCTGCAGGCCTCCGCGTTGGCGTACTCCTGCCTCCGTCCCCTGTGGCCCTTGCTGCAGTTGCTGCAATTGCCGCTATTGACGGAGTTGCGGCTCTGCTACCTTTCTGTGATGCTGCTGTTGCTGCTGAGACTGCAGCTGCAGCAACTGCTGCTGCAGGAGGCGTCGCCGCAGCCGGTGGAGCAGCAGCGAGGCCCCTAGCAGCAGCGGTTGAGGAAAATGGAGGAGAAATGTTCTGCACAAGACCTAATGCATGCAGCAGCAGCGTCATAAGCGGCAGCAAAAGTTTGCGGCTGCTGCAGCAGCAGCTAGCTGAGGCCAGGACGCAGCTGCTGCTAGTTCATCCGGCCCTTGCCGCTGCTGCTGCTGCTCTCTGCGAGCATTTGGGGGTTCACGTGTGCATATGCAGTGCTGCAGCCCCAGCAGCGACGGACATATGCCGTCAACAGCAGCAGCAGCAGCAGGCAGCAACAGCCGCTGAAACGGCGCGGCTGTTTGTTAAGAAGGGCCGCACATACAGCCGCAGTCTTGCAGTACGTACGAAGTGGGTGCCTTTGTGCAGCAGCGATGGAAGCCCTTTGGGGCCTCTGCGAGAGCTCAAGGATGCGCTTGCAGCTGCTGAAGGCGCCTGCAGCAAGAGCAGCAGCAGCAGCAGCAGCAGCAGCGACACCAGCAGGAGAGCGAGCAGCGCTGATTACAGCAGCAGCAGCTGCTGCTGCAGCAATCTGCAAAGCAGCAACGTGTGGAGCCTGCTGGTAGAGGCGAGCTGCTGTTGGGGGAAACCAAGAAAGGTGCTGCTGCCAGCAGCAACAGTTCAACAGCAGCTGCAGCGCAATGCAGAACAGCTGCTGCAGCACATCATTCCAGGCGACACTGCCATTGTAGCTGCTGCGCCTGCTGCCATCACGAAGTCAAAGCTGCTGATGGCAGTCATCCTCCCTCTGCTACAGCGACAATCTAGCATGCTGTTGCTCACCAGGAAGCCGCAAGATCCTGTACCGCTCCCGCTGCAGGTGGCACTGGAGCAGCAAGCTGCTGATGCGGCAGCAGCAGCACTATCTGCTGAGACGGCGCGCGCGCGTGCTGCAGCAACATGGCACTTGCTTCTGCAGCAGCAGCCGGAACAGCAGCAGCAGCAACAGTGGACTTTGGCAATGGACCTTGAGACTGCCACGGCGATGCTGGCCATATATGAGCGCGCGGCTGCAGCAGCAAGAGTCCCAGCAGCAGCAAGAAGTGCACTAGCCGTGGCATCGGAAGATCTAGTAGCTTCTGCAGCCGAGCTTGCTGCAGCAGCACGGCAGAGACTTAGCTGCTGCATTATCTGCACCGACGAAGGCGATGTTACTCAAATGGCTGGCCAAACGCCACAAGACAGCAGCAGCAACACCAGCAGCAGCAGCACCACTGTCTCTACTGCTGTCGCAGAAGCTCTGCCTGCAGCACGGGTGGCTGCAACTATTGAAGGGTGGGTACCCTTTGCCCGACGGGAACTGACGGCAGCAGCAGCAGCAGCGATAAGCGCAGTAAGAGCAGCTGTTGCTGGCAATGAAAACAAATGAGATCCTTTGTGTGTACTTGTGTGTGTCTGCACCTGTTTACGCGTCTGCTGCAGGTGGCAGCAGCTGCTGCCTACTGCCGCAGCAGTGCTGCATGTGCTAACGATAACAGAAGTTGGCGTCGTGGCCGTGCAGCGGCAGCAGGGCAACGCAGCGGATGGAGCAGTGCCCCCAGCACCTCTGGAACGGGCATCGGCAGCACTTGCAGAAGCGGCAACAGCGGAGCCGGCATCGGCAGCAGCGGGGCAGGAAATGGGAATTGCTCTGGGCCAGCTGGTGCCAGGCGTTGCTGCAGCCACAGCAGAGAACGGCATTCTGCTCTTCAGCAGTAGCAGCAGCAGCAGCAGCACCTACTTTGGGAGGCCTGTAGCAACAGCCGACGCATTCGGAGGGCCGGCGGCCCTTGGCGCCCGAGGGGCCCCCGCTGGCTGGTTCTTCCGGTCTGCACTGGTGGGGCGTGTGGACGAGTTTGGAATGGTGCATGTGACGGGCTGTACGTACAGCTTGGCGCAGCAACAACCGCTGCAACGGCCGCTGCAGCAGCGGCTGCAGCAGTGGCAGTGGGGCCTCCCTCGTATGGAACGGCTCATTGAAGGATATGTACACAAGGTGCCCATTTCCGGCAAGGAGTGGGGCAACTATCATGCCAAGAAGAGAAACTGGAAGCGCATGTTCTAATCTGCTGCAGCTTCTGCTGCGGCAGGTGCTACTGCTGCTGCGGCGGCGGTGCCCGCTTTCGCTGCAGGAGGGCCCCCGATACACAGCGGAGAGGCAGCTTGCTGCAGCTGCCCAGTGTGTGCAGTAGGAGCGCAGCTGGCTTTGGCTGGTGGCAGCTAGCCACTGGCAGTCATAACTATCTTCTGGCTGTGGTAGCTCGCTGCTTGCTGCTGGGGACTGTAGCTGTTGAGTGTGGCTCTTAGAATCCCCGCGACATGTGTTCAAGGCTACAGATCACTCCGTTATTTTAGGCTGACCAGCCCAGGAACTAGTTTTCTAGCCAGCAACGCAACTAGCTAGGCTGGTGGCTAGCCAGGAAGACGGCTAGCTAGGCCGCTAACTAGGAAGGTGGCGAGTTGGCCTGCTACCCAGAGCAATAGTCTACAGCAACATACGGCCCCAAAGCGACGGTGGTGCCTCGTGGAAGGTTTGCTCAACTGAAGCAAACAGTACTCTTGGCGCATATTCTATTAAGCCACCTTTCCCTTCAAATGTGCAAAATCCTCGTTTTAAATAAGAAGCAGGGAAAGGCTTTAGACTTTTCACATGTCAGAAGCTAAGCCTGAGGGTTTCCGTGGGCACGGGTTCGAATCCCAGCTTTGTGTAAATGTGTCTGGCGTCGTCTTTTTCAACAGTCAAGTCAATTCTGCCTAAACTCAGCTGCTGCTGCGCCATTTGCAACACCAAACGACACATTTGGGTTCCTAAACCCTGTCCGCGGAAGCTGGGGTGTATAACCACCCGCTCTAGCCGTCCGTCGGCTGCTCTTCCCAAGTGGGGCTGTATGTACACCTCGCAGAAGCCGCACAGAGGCCCCTCAGATGGAACGGAATCGGTATTGCGCGCGTTTGCTCTAGCTGCTTCATCGCAGCCGTTAGATCCAACACAAGAAGCTTCTGGAGAAGCTGCAGCGGTGTGGGTAGCACCCATATCTGGAGCAGCAGCGAAGCAGCAGAAGGGCAAATAAGTTGGCTGCTCTAATATAATGGATAGGTCTGCTTCCGTTAGTTGTTGCTGACAGCGGCTGACGAGGGGAAGCAGGTCGCGTGCAGCTTCATAATCTGTCCTTCTCATTTTCCTCAAGATGTACTTTTTGTCCTTCACCGTAAACACCACTGGGCTCTCGCAAGCAGACGAACCTTTAAGCCAGCAACACGACACGAATCCTGACGTAGAATTCGCCGACATCTTTGCTGCTTGTGCTGCTGCTTCTGGGTCTCTGTTGCTGCTGATGCTGCCGCTGCTGCTGAAGCTGGCAGTGCTCGTTTCAACACTCCTGTTCCCGCCGCTGGTGTTGGTATGGCAGCCCGTGTGCCTCAGCTGATTCTGCTATTGCTGCAGATAATCTCCGCTGCTGCCGCTGTCGTTGCCTTTCGTATAGTGGCAGCAGAGTAGGCGCGTGGTGCCATCTATTCCAGTTGCAGGGGATAATTATTATCCTTGTCTCCCCAGCCAATATTTGCAGGGGACAGCGGCCTGGAGCTTGAACAATAATTTAGTGAGAAAGATAAAGACAGGCAGAAGGAAAGAGAGATAGCTTTGCAGCTAGTTGGTGTAGGCTGTTCCTGCTCGTCGGCTGCTACATCCTGGCCCAGCAACTGTTCACTAAGCACACAGCAGCCTATCATCTATAGAGTAGTGCTATCCAAATTCAGTTGCGATTGTTCATTTTTAAAGCAAATTTTCGAAAGACAATTTTATTTCGATAGAAAGACACACGCTGAGCCCGTCGGTCTCGCAGTGCGGTGTGGGCATGCAACAGCCGCACAGCAGGTACAAACTCTAACGCAATCTCCTGAAGCTTTTACCTCACGTTATGTACGTTATGCCTGTTGCCCGAGTTTGGTGCTTATTTAGTTGGCAGCACAGAAGAATATAAAGTTCTACGACATGCACAACAACCCTGCCAATCGCGTGCTCCATCCTGGCCAAATGCTTCCCTCCAGATACGCAGGCATAAAGATATATTTTTCCAATAGATACATTATCAGCAAAAACTTATGAACACTCTCCTTTTTACATATAGTATGAGGAACAAGTCTACGTTTAGAGGATGCCAGCTGCGAGCTGTGGAGTTTACCGTCGTGCGAGGTGTCTATCAATACTTGAAAACGAAAAACGTGAAGAAAATGAGCTGAATGAGACACGCGAAATGTTGGGGGAGGCTCTACGCCGTCCACATGCATTACAACAATGTGGCTGAAAAACATAAGGCGTGCCACAGAGGATATGATTGCTAATGGAGGGAAGCGCCGGTTGCGGTTAGTCCACTTAAGTAGAATTAAAAAGAATCTCTCGGGCAAGTTTAAAACCAGCAGTACGTTTCTGATTCTCGCTACCTCAGTTTCCTTTTTCGTCGGATGCTGCTTGCGCGACACTGTCTTCTAGATCAGTTAGCTACACTGTCGTTAATTCTACAAACACACCGCGTGGGGGCGTCTAGCTCAAATGGTAGAGCGCTCGCTTAGCATGCGAGAGGTAGAGGGATCGATACCCTCGTCGTCCAGCTGAGTTAACTGGTGCAGCAATTCTCATTTGTTGCAGAACTTGCTCTAGATATCCCTAAGATAACATTGTATAGTACTCGGAGACTCTTGCTATTTTCAAGCGAATGGGATGCAACTGCGCTGCAGCCTGACCCAGGAAACTCATCACGCTGCGATATTGCCTGAACTACTGCCAGGGTATCGAAAGGATCGCCTGCATCGATATGAAACTTTAAATTAAAAAGTTTTCGGAACAGAGTCCCAATCTGACAGGTGAAGGCGCAGCGGCTGTAAGGCACCGAAAAGGCTGTGAAAGGCAGAGACCACGCATTGAGTCGCTGGGAAGAAGCTACAAGAGGTACTAAGGGCTGTGGAAAAGTTCGGTTTTATGAGCTGTCAGCTCCTCAGCAAGGGAAGTCCTATCATTTGAATATAACAAGTATGCAACCTTTTGTAGAGCTCGTCGCTTGCCTCGATTTTCGTGTTCGTTGGCTTTAAGCAGAGTGGAGAGCAGAACCAGGCTGCAGCGTGTACGCGCCTTTGACGGCCATGAACAGCCAAGTGCGTGATGTGAAGACTCTCGTTGCTCGCTCCCGTCTCTTGAAGGGCCCTTCAGTATATTGCGCAGCAGTATGAGCATGGCGAACAGTGATCTGTACATAACAATATTTCGGGGTTCAGCTCCCATTTCCTATAGTTAAGCAATGTGGATACTTTGGGGCCTCTGGAACTGAAATTTAGTGCAACCCAAAAGTCAAAAGTGAAGCAAAAAGTGTACAAAATGAAGTGGCTATGCTGGACGTTTGCCAAAGAAGCGCGTTATGCCAGAAGTGGCAGCCGCTCTCGCGTGCTTAAGCAAATATTACACATTACGCGTTGGGGGCTCATGGACAATGCACTTCACCGCACGATTCTTTTCTTCAAAGGAAAAGCATGATGGTACGGAGGCCTTGAGAGTTAATGCCTTACTGAGATCTGGGCTAGCGTGGAAACGTTTAAAGACTCAGTCGGACGTAAATTGCTTGTCGACAGCACGTAGAACAAGGCTTGATACTTATCTGCAGGCCGATGAAGCCCGGTGCAAAACGATGTTTAATTGCCATTTAGAGAGCAGGCAACGAACTCAGGTGCTGTCGGGCTCCGTATGAACCGCATGAACCCTTAATCTTTGTTTCATCTTTTAAATCAAAACCTTATGTCTGCTGTGCCAATTTTGCCTACGCTTTGAATTTCTGACCTCGCACGCCAATCACTCCGTATTCCCATATTAGTCCTATGTTGTCCATTGAATATTGCTACAGAAAGACAAACGTTTAGGATTTACTTTGTGACAACGTACTGGTGCGTAGAAAAGTCTGGTGCAGTGTACGTTTTGGCTCCAGGACTACTCCACGCTGCTGCAGAGAATCAGCACTCGATGATCCACTGACTGCCTAACCTGTCACTTCTAGGACCAGTGCATGCTCCTGAAACCATTTAGTTAAATAAAATGCATACTGAAAGGCCGTACACTTAGGCTTAAGTTCACGGAAGGTAATTTCATTATTGGTTGGGATATACCCTGTTCCACAGCGTGGTGCTACACTGCAATTCCAAAACTCTTCAAGTTTAATAAAATGCATGCGCAGCAAAACTGGTAAACAGCCTTAGTAAACCTTAATTCCAAGCGAGGAAGGAAAAATGCACGAGTTCTCTTACTGACAGCGCGCTGGGCAGCCACATTCCGTCCTGCATGTCTCCTTAGAACATTTGGATGTTGAGTGGCGTCTTACAAGAAAGCCGAGAAACAAGCTCACTCGGAACAGAATTTATAGCTTTTTCACTTAAGTTTTTACAATTCTTGTCCTCCAGTCTCGAAGCAGTTAGTCTTGGAAGGCATGCGTGTGCGTGCGGTCAGCTGCTATTTGTGGGAATCACACCTCCTGCGGGGCGTCGTCGAAGAGATTTGTCTGCCTGGAAGTGGGTTGTTACTTGTCGGCATCACATGCCCTGTCTGGTGTTGAAAGGCGACGTTGCATGGAAAGTTGGTTGAACGTGTGTGAAGTAGAGGTGTATTGATGGAGTACCTGGTTATCTGTTATTCACACTGCGTCTAATGCACCGGAACCCATGCGATCTCCGAACTTAAGAGGCGCAAGGCGCGGTTAGTACTGAGGCAGGGGACTCCGCAGGAATTCCTTTTGGGTGACGATATTGCCCTTTTGTTTGTCCCCCGAACAAGTCAACACCTCTCAACCCTCTTCTATTCACCTAAAAGATTCACCAGAAAGAGCTCACCGTCCACTCAACAAAAAGCGAACATCCCAGTTCATTTCCTTCCTATCCTCTCAATCAGACCTCCTGCCTCAACCTTCTATTTGTTCAACCCATAGCCAGCACGTACTTCCACCTACACACAGCTCGCATCGCTCTATAACGCCACTTGCGAGCTTCTGTCCCTACCTATGGGCAAAGATAAACACCCAAAATGCAAAGAGTACCCTCAACACAAACTCAAAAGCACGCAAACCACACACTCTCTCTCATTCATCCTTGAGGCAGCTTTGTCTTCTATCCTCCCCACTAATTCGCAATGCGCAGATGTTATGTCCTCTCAACCGTCACTGCAGCTCAGGGCACTGCCTCACCAGCAGTCCATTGTCGATCTCTGCAGCTCCGCGCGATGTCTCATACCTGCTTGCAGCGAACGCGAACGGTATGAAGGAGTATGTGGCCTGCCGTCGTTCATTCTGCGTCTATTGCAACGGATCCCATATGAAATCCGAAGTTGAGCGGCGCAAGGTTCGGTTAGTAGGAACTGCGGTATGGAAGTAAAGAATAAGGTGTTTTTGTTTTATGGTGTCCACTCTGTGGGGTGCTGATCAATGCGGAAGCCACAGCCAGATGAGGAGTTTGGCTGCGGAGGCGCATTTGTTAAGCAATAGCACAGATGTCCTAAGGCAAGCTCAATGAGACAGGTTAGTTTTACCCTACTGATGAATTGGATACTGCGACAGGAATCCAACTTAGTACGAGAGGAACAGTTGGTTCAGATACGTGGTTAATGCGGCTAGCTGAAAAGCTAGTGCCGCGACGCAACCATCTGTTGGATTATGACTGAACGCCTCTAAGCCAGAATCCATGCTGGCTATGCAGTGCTCCTCGCCGCCTCAATTGTTACTTGCATGTGTTTTTAGTGCCTCTTGTGCACAACATGTCACCAACGTCCTCTGCGACATGCTAAGGGTGATAATCGCAATTTCCCGCATTTGGGGCGCTACATCCATTGCAGACGACTTTGGCGCAATCAGTTACTGTAAGTGCGAGAGTAGACTTGACCTACGATCCACTAAGATTTAGCCTGTGTTGCATGATGTGTCCATTTTTTCTCCCTAGCTCCCCTTTGCTTGCTGGGATTTTATAGGTGTCTTGCACCAACTGTGGCATAACGGTAACGTTGCTAAGCTGCCCAGCTTTGCATGCGTTATCCCCGATGCGCTCGTCGTGTATTACATACACTCTCATCTCTGTGCCTTCATGTCCTTGTGCTTGTTGGTTGCTTGCTGGGTGTGCGCGCCGGCATCGAACAGAAAGACGGGTGTACAAGCAAGACATCCAGTACCGTTGCCCGATTCGCGTGTGTTATGCCTGATATGCACTCCGTGTATTACGCTCTGTCATCTCTTTTCCCTTGTGCTCTTGTGCTCTTTTCTTGCTGGGTTTGCGTGTGTGTGCAGGGTCACACTGGCATGCGAACAAGGCATTCAGTGCCGCTGCTGAGCTGCCGTGGAAGCAGCAGCAGCGACAGCACGAGCACCTGCTCAAAAACAGTGAGCAATACAGCAGCTGAACCATGACATTCAGCAGCAGGTGCGGCAGTTAGTTTTGGCTATCAGGGACAAACGGAAGACAGCAAGCACCCGTGAACATTGTAGGGGCGCTTTGCGACGAGAAAGCAGTACCTAACGCGAGCAGATGAACTTTGCTCAGTGAGGAATGCAGCAGCTGAACCATGGCATTCAGCAGCAGGTGCAGCAGTTAGTTCCTGCTATCAGGGACAAACAGAAGACAGCAAGCAGCTCTGAACACTGTAGGGGCGCTTTGCGACGAGGAAGCAATAGCAGCCCTAAAGTTTGTTTTTTGGGGAATGAGTTCAGGCAGGCTCCTGCTGCTGCTACCCCTGCTGTGGCTGCTGTTCCTGCTACTTCTGCTGCTACTACTGCTGCTAATGCTGCCAATGCTCTAGCTGGAAATACTTTAGGTGGGGAAAGGTGCCCAACAACGGCACAAGCAGGAGTAACAGCTGCTGCAGCACCGTGTAAGACGGGGGAATCAGCGTCAGAAGCAAAATCAAGTTGTAGGAGAGCTTTTGTAAAACGGTCGGAGGGGAAAAGAGGTCAAGAGAAGCAGAGAGGAGACTGCCACTTAGCAACACGCCAGGCGTATGGTTCAGGTTTCAGCGCCACGCCAGGCGTATGGTTCAGGTTTCAGCTCTCAAGGTTTAAATTGTAAGGTTTAGATCATAAAATTCAGTTCCTGACGCCTAGAGCTTGCCGTTCTTACGCGTTTTGTTTTGCAGTTGATGTGAGTGATCAGCAGAAGTGGCCCTGCTAGTTGCTCATTTAGCGGCAGCAGCAGCAAGAGATGGCATCAGCAAGCCCCCTATTGTAGCAGGTGTTTTTTTGCAGGGCTTGGCGTCAACATATGCACGTGGTGCAGCAACAGCAAAATCAGCAGGTTCTGCATCAGCTCAAGTGTAGTTCATCACCGGGAACTACTCGCAGCAGCAACTTCGAGGTACTGCTGCAAAGTCAGCTAATATCGAAATAAAAGAGCAGAGCAGCGGTAGCAGATCTGTCACAGGAACTGTGGGTCGTAATTTGTTTGGGTTTTCTTCCATTAAATGTATGAGCGATTATAAACAAATTGCACGGGAGACCTTCCCTCAATGCATAACCGATGATTATAATGTAAACCAAACCGCACAGAAGGCTGGGTTTGCTGCTGCTGCTGCTGTTCCTTTCGGTGCTCAGGCTGCTGATGCACCTCTGCTCCACATACACTGCAGCCTGATGCAGCATGTGTAATTCCACTGGTGCGGCTGCTGTTTCTGCTGCAGCTGGTGCTTTTGCACATCCGCATCTGCTGTCGCAGTGCCACAGTGCTGCTGTATCTTTGCAACAGCTGCCAATGCATTCACCCCTACGGTTTCGGTGCACCTATTGGTGGTTCTGCTGCCGCTGCTTACGTCACTCTTGTTGCTGGGAAATGTAATTCATCTGCTCAGCACGTCCCTTGCGGCGAATACTGTACGCGTCTCTTTGAAATCTCTCTTTTCGCTTACTTCCTGCAGCAATGCTGCTTGTTTTCGCTTACTTCCTGCAGCAATGCTGTATTTTTTCTGCATGTTCAACACTTCCACAACGTCATGCACTTCACTGAAAACGTCCTTTTCGACCCAAGCTCGAGCCACAACAGACAGCAAAAGCAAGTTTCTCAGTAAGGCTGTTGGTTGTGCTGCTACATGTTGTGGAATGCTCCTGCAGCTCTTTGTACTGGACATAATGCTGATGCAACCGTGCATGCCACAGCCTCATGGCCTTCGAATGCCCCTCCGTTTCTACAAACTAACTAGTCCTGCTGCTGCTACCGCTGATGCTGCAGGCACTTCCGCTGCAGCGGATGCCACTATAGCTGCTGCCTGACTTCCTTTTTCTCTTGTTGCTCCTGAATTCTTGCCGATTTTGTCCGATTTTTGCCCTTTTCTCCACCTCCTCTGTGGGTCAAATACTACCTCATCAGCATTCATGCCCAAAAGACCTCTTTCTGTGGTTTGCGCTGCAGTAACAGCACGAAAAAGCATCAAACAGTCTGTGTGGCTAGCTTTCTTTCTGCTTCTGATTGTATACAGTTGATGCTGCTGTTCGTCGCTCACGTCTTCATGCATCTGTGTCCTACCAACACGTATCGCTTTTGTCCACATGAAGTGAATTTCCACACATACGAACGCCTTCGCCGTGCTGCTGTTCCAGATTATACTAGCGCTTCAGCAAAAGAGACACACTGGCTTGCTATAGGAGCCAGAGAATAATGCAATCATGCAGGAAGTAGAGCGGCCAAGCAGAAGCAGTTGAATTCGCTTCGGTAGCACCAGAAGCGCCAGAACATCTGAATAGTGCTGCTCACACTGCTCACCAATACTACATTTCGTTTGCGCTAGCCAGAAAGAACAGAATGACGCAATCATGCAGGAAGTAGAACGGCCAAGCCGAAGCAGTTGAATTGGCCTTTGCACCAGCAGAAGCGCCAGAACATCTGAGTAGTGCTGCTCCCACTGCTCACCAATACTACATTTCGTTTGCGCTAGCCAGAAAGAACAGAATGACGCAATCATGCAGGAAGTAGAACGGCCAAGCCGAAGCAGTTGAATTGGCCTTTGCACCAGCAGAAGCGCCAGAACATCTGAGTAGTGCTGCTCCCACTGCTCACCAATACTACATTTCGTTTGCACTAGCCAGGAAGAACCGAATGACGCAATCATGCAGGAAGTAGAGCAGCCAAGCAGGAGCAGTTGAATTGGCCTTTGCACCAGCAGAAGCGCCAGAACATCTGAGTAGTGCTGCTCACACTGTTCAC
>NW_013654462.1:0-21512 GCF_000499385.1 Eimeria necatrix
TTTAGGGGAGGGTTTGGGGGTTTACGGGAGGTTTTGGGGGTTTAGGGGAGGTTTTGGGGGTTTAGGGGAGGGTTTGGGGGTTTACGGGAGGGTTTGGGGGTTTGGGGGAGGGTTTGAGGGTTTAGGGGAGGGTTTGAGGGTTTAGGGGAGGGTTTGAGGGCTTAGGGGAGGGTTTGGGGGTTTAAAGGAGGTTTTGGGGGTTTGGGAGTTTGCTGCTGGTGTTTTGGGGGTTTGCTGCTGCTGCTGCTGCTGCTGCTGCTGCTGCTGCTGCTGCTGCTGTTCTTGTGCTGCAGTTGTTGTTAATGCTGCTGCTGTCGTTTTTGCTGCTGCTGCCCTTCTGATCCCAGCTGTTGATGCTGTTGTTCTATTTGTTCCTGCTGCTGCTGCTGCTGTTCGTGCTGCTGCTGCTGCTGCTGCTCTTCATGCTGCTGCTGCTGCTGCTGCTGCTCATGCTGCTGCTGCTGCTGCTGCTGTTTGTTGTTTGCAGGGCCAATGACGTATTTGTAGAAGCAAAAAGACTCCGGGACGGCGCCGACTTCGCAAAAAGGGTTTTCGAGGGTTTTTGAGGGTTTTTGAGGGTTTTTTGAGGGTTTTTTGAGGGTTTTTGAGGGTTTTTTGAGGGTTTTTGAGGGTTTTTTGAGGGTTTTTTGAGGGTTTTTGAGGGTTTTAAATCATCGCACTGACCTGAAGAAAACAAATTAAAAAAAACTTTTCAGTCGACGCATTTTAAGGACATTAAAGGGCCCCTTCCCACACACACGGGAGCTCCTGCACAGGGGGCCCCCGGGGGGGCCCCCATGGGGGGCCCCCCATGGGGGCCCCCATGGGGGGCCCCCTGGGGGCCCTCTGGGGGGCCCCCCGGGGGGCCCCCCATTTTCACAAGACCCCAAAATAAGGGGAGAAGTCCCCCGAGCTGCTCTTTTCAAGAAAGGCGGGGACAGGGGGGCCCCTTTTAACTGCTTTAGACTTTTTGGCGAGAACGCGGGCCAGAAGACCCAAAAAAGGGCCCAGTGGGGGGCCCCCAGGGGGGCCCCCAGGGGCCCCCAAGGGGGTATGGCCCCCGCGGGAGAGGGGGCCCCCCAAGGGGCCCCGTCTGAACCCTTTAGGGGGCCCCGGGGGCCCCCCAGGGGCCCCCTTTGCTTCTGACTGCTGTTAGAACTTTTGGTACTTCAACTAACTCGCTAGAGAGGCTGCGGGGGGCCCCCGGGGCCTCTCCCGGGGGCCCCCGTTTGTCAGATTTAAGGGAAATAACAAAAGGACTGTAAGCAGCTGCTGCTGCAGCAGCTAGCTGCTGCTGCTGCTGCTGCTGCTGCTGCTGCTGCTGTCAAAGCTGCTGCTAGTCTCCCCTAATAATAGGCAAAATGAGTCAAAAGGGCCCCTCGGGCTGACGCTCGGGGGGCCCCCCGGAGCCCTTCGGGTCCCTCGAGGAGACAGGCTCGCACACGATTGTTTAGCTAGCCAGCTAGCTAGCTAGCCAGCTAGCTAGCTAGCTAGCTGAATAGCTAGTTAGAGAGCTAGATAGCTGGCCGGTTAGCTAGCCAGTTAGCTAGCTTACTGGCCAGCTAGCCAGCTAGCCAACGGCCGGCCCAACTAGCAATGTAGCTCGCTCGCTAGCTAGCTAGCTAGCCACTTAGCTAGCTAGCTAGCTGGCTAGCTGGCTAGCACAACTCTAAGTGCCTCTTTAGGGGCGGCTAGCCCGCAATAGCCACCGACACTAATAGCAGCAGCGGCTGCAGCAGCAGCAGCAGCAGCGGCGATTGCTGCTGCTGCTGCTGCTGGGGTCGGTTACGCGCACTCAAAAAACAAAATGCCGAAAGCTGCGTGCTGCTGCTACTGCTGCTGCTGCTGCTTTTGCTGCTGCTGCCGTTGCTGCTGCTGCTGCAGCCTGCAGCTGCTGCTGCCAGGCCTCGAAATTGACCATTGTGCGGAGGCCCATAACAAAGCAGCCGCCACGGCTGCCGCTACCACTGCAGCAGCAGCAGCAGCAGCAGCAGCAACAGCAGCAGCAACAGCAGCAGCAGCAGCAACAGCAGCAGCAGATCAGATACAGATGAATGCGCAGCGCAAGGAGACTCAGTAAGCTCGAGTAAAACTTAGGGTTTAGGGTTTAGGGTTTAGGGAGAAGAGATAAAAAGGAATAAACAGAAAGATGTACAAAGAAATAAAAAAGGAAAAATGAAATAAATAAAAAAGAAGAATAAAAAGGAAAAAGCCAACGGAGCTTTTGAAAGATAAAAAATTTAAGAAGACAAAAAATGGAAAAAAAAGAAAGAAAAAGAAATAAAAAGAAAATTAAAAGAAGCAAAATTAAAAAGGATAGGAATAAAACAAGAAGTAAAAAAAGAAAATAAAAAAGAAATAAACAAAGAATTAAAAAAGAAGATTAAAAAGAGATTAAAAAGAGAATTAAAAAGGAGATAAAGAGAGATTAAAAAGAAAATAAAAAGAAAATAAAAAGAAAATAAAAAGGGACAAAAAGGAGATTAAAAAAGGAAATAAAAATAAAACAAAAAGAGACAAAAAGGAAATTAAAAAGAAAATAAAAAGAAACAAAAGGGGAGAACAAAAGAAACAAAAAAGAGACAAGAAAGTTTGAAAAAGGGAATTAAAAAAGACAAAAAGAGACCAAAAAGGGGACAAAAAAAGACGAAAAGAGATCCAAAAAAAGACAAAAAGAAACAAAAAAAGCAGAAAAGAAGACAAAACAGGAGACAAAGAAAAGAAAAGGAAAGAGACACAAAAGGAGAGAAAAAGAGTCCAAAAAGGAGACAAAAAAACAAAAAAAGAAATAAAAAAAATAAAAAAAAAGAAATTAAAAACACTCACCTCCCTCCGCTATAAACGCGCCCACGAGAACTCCCAAAGGAGTCGCAGCAACAAAAGCGCTGAGGCTTGTCAGCAGCAGCCAGCGGGGCTGCAGCAGCAAAGCAACGCAGCAGCAGCACACTTTGCTGCTGCTGCTGCTGCTGCTGCTGCTGCTGGAGCTGCTGCTGCTTTTCGCAGCTGCCCAGCGGCGGCAGCAGCAACTCTCGGCAGCAGCGGGAACGCCCGGCAGCAGCAGCAGCAATCCTCAGCAGCAGCAGCAGCTCCAGCCCGCAGCAGCAGCAGCAATCCGCAGCAGCAGCAGCAATCCGCAGCAGCAGCAGCAATCCGCAGCAGCAGCAGCTGCTGCTGCACTTCGACGCCAAACAGCAGCCACCGCCACACAACTACATCCTCGTCGTAGCTAGGGTTTAGGGTTTAGGGTTTTGCAGCACGGCTAGGGTTTAGGGTTTTGCAGCACGGCTAGGGTTTAGGGTTTAGCAGCAGGGCTAGGGTTTAGGGTTTAGCAGCATGGCTAGGGTTTAGGGTTTAGGGTTTAGGGCGTCCCGGGAGTCCGCAGTGTCGGAAAAAAGCCGCAAATGGGCGGAAAAAGGCGAAACGAGCGGCAAAAAAGGCGGAAAAGAAGAAAAAAAGAAAATAAACAAAAATAAATAAAAAAATGAACAAAAAAAAGAATTATTTGATCAAAAAAACGAAAAAAAAGACCAAAAAAGTCCTTTTTGGACCCACCGGCCGCGCCTTCAAAAACGCAGAGCCCAGCGCCACCGCCTCCGCGCCCTTGTGGCCCATTATGGCCAACGCAGTCACCCACACATCTGCTGCAGTTCGCGTCATTCCCACAACCACCGCTGCAGCAGCAGCAGCAGCAGCAGCAGCAGCAGCAGCAGCAGCAGCGGCAGCAGCAGCAGCAGGAGCGGCAGCAGCGGCAGCAGTGCGGGGAGGGGGAGGGGGGGAGCAGCAGCAGGCGCAGCAGGAGCAGCAGGAGAGGCGGAAAGCGGCGCAGGCAGCAGCAGGGAACAGCAGCAGCAGCAGCAGCAGCAGCAGCAGCAGCAGCAGGAAACAAAGAGGAAATGGGAAATTAAAAATAAATGGGGAAATAAACAAGAAATAAAAAGTAATAATGAAGAAATAAAAAGACGGAAAGAAAGAAAGAAATAGATAAAAGAAAATAAAAATAAAAATACAAAAAGTGGCAAAAAACAAAAAAAAATTAAAAAGCAATAAAAGGAAAAAGAAATTGAAAGAAATTAAAGGATGAAAAGAAATAAAAAAGAAATAAAAAATAAAAATAAATAAAAGGAAATAAAAATAAATAAAATGAAATAAAAGAAAATAAAAAGAAATAAAAGATAAAAGGAGACAAAGAGAGGGAAAAAGAGAAACAGAAAAAATATAAAAAAGGAAACATGAGGAGAGACAAAAAGAGACGAAAGGAGACATTTTGGCATGCTGTAGGAGCTGCAGCAGCAGCAGCAGCAGCAGCTGCTGCTGCTGCTGCAGCTGCTGCTGCTGCTGCAGCAGCTGCAGGAAAGAGACAAAGCAGCAGAGGAGACGAAGCAGCAAAAGAGAAGTCAGCCACAAGAGCAAAGCCAAACAACGAGAAAATCCACCGGCTCTTTTTGCTGCTGCTGCTGCTGCTGCTGCTGCTGCTGCAGTGCAGCAGCAGCAGCTGTCTGCATACTACAGCCGCACCCTCAAGAAAAGCATGGGCCCCCAAAGCGGCAGCCAAAGGAATCTGAGAGCCTCCTCTTGCTGCTGCATGCGGGTGCTGCTGCTGCTGCTGCTGCTCGTGCTGCTGCTGCTGCTGCAGCTTGTGCAGCAAACGCGCCTCATCAGAACAGCTGTGGTCTGCAGCAGCAACACCCCCGCAGCAGCAGCAGCAGCAGCAGTCTTTACTCGCATACTCAAATACCTACGTCATACCCCCTGACAGCAACGAATGTTTGCTGCAGCAGCAGCAGCAGCAGCAGCAGCAGCAGCAGCAGCAAACTGTGGTGTGGGGCCGGCCCCGCAGCAAAGCTGTCCCCGCCTGACGCACGATTGTCTCCTCCCTGAAGACAGCAGCAGCAGCAGCAGCAGCAGCAGCAGCAAGGAGTCCTAAGTGTCCCTTTGGGCCCTTAGGAAGCAGCAAGAATGCAGCAGCCGAGCAGCACAGCCAACACCACCCCTAAAGCAGCAGCAGCAGCAGCAGCAGCAGCAGCAGCAGCAGCAGCAGCAAGTCCTTGCCTGGCAGTTGTCCCCTGTGAGGCCGCAGTGCACCCGCAGCTCCGAAGTGGGCGAATGCGAAAGAGAGCAGCAGGGTTTTGCTGCGCTGCTGCAGACGTTGCCTTTGCAGCAGCTGCTGCTGCTGCTGCAGCCGCCCTGTGCTGCAGCAGCAGCAGCAGCAGCAGCAGCACCTGGAGAGGCGCAGCCAGCGTCACACGGCGACGCGCGGCCGCTGCTGCTGTTGCTGCTTCTCCGGTCTCTCTCTTGCGCAGGTGCCACAGCCGAGCCTTTCCGTGCTGCTGCTGCTGCTGCTGCAGCAGCAGCAGCAGCAGCAGCAGGCACGCCGCCCTTGGCTAGCAGCTGCTGCTGCGAGGCGCCGCCGTCGCTGCCCACCCCCGACCCAGCAGCAGCAGCAGCAGCAGCAGCAGCAGCAGCAGCAGCAGCACGCTGCGAACAGCCCAGGTCCTGCTCGTTTGCTGCAGTGTGGGCCTCCACGCAGTCATCACATTCTGGGCAATAAGCTGCTTCGCTGCAGGCCCCGTGCTGCTGCGCATGCAGGTGGGCTTGGTGCGGCAGTGCTGCTGCTGCTGCTGCTGCTGCTGCTGCTGCTGCTGCGCTCCCGGCCACTGAGCTCGTGTCCGAGACCGACTCTCTCTCGTGCGTGCCATCTGCAGCAGCAGCAGCAGCAGCAGCAGCAGCAGCAAAGGACTCGCGGCAGCCCAGCATTATCACCCGTTGCAGCAGCACGGAACGTCGGCAGCAGCACTGCAGCAGCAGCATTGCAGCAGCAGCACTGCAGCAGCAGCATTGCAGCAGCAGCACTGCAGCAGCAGCACTGCAGCAGCAGCACTGCAGCAGCAGCAGTGCAGCAGCAGCACTGCAGCAGCAGCAGCAGTGCAGCAGCAGCAGCAGCAGCAGCAGCTGACGGGAGTGGGAGTGTCCGCAGAGCTGCTCGAGCAGCAGCATCAAGGCGAAGCCAGCAGCAGCAAAGACATAAGCAGCATTATAGCTGTGTTGGTGGTTCCCGTGGCTGAGGTGTAGAGACACCCCAGCAGCTTCCAGCTGCTCCACAGCTTCCGGCAGCAGGTGCAGCAGCCCCAAACCCAGAAACGCGCCTGCAGCAGCAGCAGCAGCAGCAGCAGCAGCAGCAGCAGCAGCAGCAGCAGCGGCCGTTCGGACAGGGGGCAGTGCTGTTGGCTACAGGCAGCAGCAGCAGCCCTTCGAACTGGGCGCCAAGCTATTGGCTACAGGCAGCAGCAGCAGCAGCAGCAGCAGCAGCGGCAGCAGCAGCAGCAGCAGCGACAGTCGCTGCCTGCGTCAGGTGAGAGCCGCTTGAGGCCCAACGTGTCACCCACAGCAGCAGCAGCAGCAGCAGCAGCAGCAGCAGCAGCAGAGCGCACCGCATGCGAAGCAGTTGAGGAAAACCAGCATAGCCTGGACGCAGGAGCGCTTGCGTCTGCGTCTGCTGCTGCTGCTGCTGCTGCTGCTGCTGCTGCTGCTTCTGGGGTCTCCAGGCCTCAGGGGGGCCCCCAGGGGCCCCTCCGAGTTTGCTGCTGCTTTGCCATTAAGGTAAAAAGGAAAAGCAGCACCAGCAGCAGAAATTGCTGCTAGAATGGCAACAGCAAGAAGTTTTGAGGCCCAAAGAGGGAGGCCCTGGGGCCCCTCATCTCCCAGGTTTTGCTGCTGCTGCTGCTGCTGCTGCTGCTGCTGCAGCAGCAGCTGCTGCAGCTCCTCATAGCTGTCCGCCGCGTGCGAGGGGGCTGCAAACACGCCCAGGGGCAAACCTGCTGCTGCTGCTGCTGCAGCAGCAGCAGCTGCTGCTGCTGCTGCTGCTGCGCCCGCCCTTGGTACCATTGCCCCACTGCGTGCACTCGCCCATGTGCGCCTGGATTTTGCTGCAGCTGCGCTGCTGCTGCTGCTGCTGCTGCTGCGCGCGTTGCTGCTGCTGCTGCTGAGAGCCCGCAGGGCGCGGTGGTGCAGCTGCTGCTGCAGCTGCTGCTGCTGCTGCTGCTGCGCGAACAGCAACGCCAATTGCTGCTAATTTCAGGTTTGCTGAAAGCCTATTAAAGGGCTGTGGGGGTAGGGGTGGAGAATGTGCCCTACGGGGGCCCCAAGCCCCAACCCCCGCTGCTGCTGCTGCTGCTGCTGCTGCTGCTGTTGCTGCTGCTGCTGCTGCCGCGTTAGGGGGGATTCATAGCTAAGGCAGCAAAAAGAGAAAGCTGCAGTCTGGGCCAGAGCTAGTGTCTTTGGGAGAGTTCTAATACGGGCTATCGCTGCTGCTGCTGCTGGTGCTGGTGCTGCCGGTGCAGCTGCTGCTGCTGCTGCTGCTGCTGCTAGCCTCCCCGCTGCTCCTAATAAACAAAAAAATACAAAAAAAGAAAATTATTTAAACACAGTTTATAAATGGGAACAAAGAAGGCTGGAGAAGATGCGCTGTGTAGCTGTCAGGCGCTGCGATGTGGGGCTCGCTCAGCTAGCACGTGCAGCAGCAGCAGCAGCAGCAGCAGCAGCAGCTGCTGCTGCTGCTGCTGCTGCCGCAGCCCGTTGGCCTGCTCGTAGCCGATGCTGCTGCTGCTGCTCAACCTTGCTGTCTCAGCCTTCTTTTATACAAATTCGACTCAATAAAATTAAAATTGAATAAATTGAGTCTCATTTAACTTAATTTTTCTGTTTTTCTCTGCCGAAGAGCCCGCTGCTGCTGCTGCTGCTGCTGCTGCTGCTGCTGCTGCCGACTCTCCGGCCTCAACTTGAGGCCTGTGGCTCGCAGCAGCAGAGCCCCTGGGCTCTTTAGCTGCTTGACTTCGTTCTGCAGCTAGCTGCAGCTAGCTGTAGCTAGCTGCTTCTGGGGGAGCATGCGGCTCGCCTAGCAGCAGCAGCAGCAGCAGCAGCAGCAGCAGCAGTGTCCCTGTCCGGCGCGCCACCGCAGCAGCACGAAGATGCCGCAGCTGCTGCCTCGCCTTCGCTGCAGCTTGCTGCTGCTGCTGCTGCTGCTGCTGCTGCACTGCCTGGGCGCAGCAAATGGCGCAGCAGCGGGCCCGGGGCCCCCCAGCGAGGCGGGTGTGCTGATGGCCACAGAAGACAGTGAGTTTTGAGGAGTTTTTTGTCTTTTTTTGTTCATTTTTTGTCTTTTTTTTGTCTTTTTTTTGCTGCTTTTTGTCTTCTTTTAGTCTCCCCTCCGTCTGCTCTTTGTTTGCCTTTTTTTCCGCTGCTGCAGCAGCTTTTTTGCTGCGTGGGTGCTGCGGGCTTCGGGTGTACGTACACCCCAGCAGCTTGCTGCAGTCGCTTTCCGCTCTTTTGCTGCTGCTGCTTCTTCACTTTTTAACCTCTCAGTGCATGCAAAGGCTCTTCAAATGAAAAGTTTGTTTTTAAATTAATTAAATGCTTCAAAATAAACCATTTAATTCATTCCCGCAGCAGCTAATTAGCCATCTACACACATATCTTGTCTGCCAAACATGTGTGGACTTGTATATATTTGACTATATGTGTCTATATATATCTTTATATATGTACATTTAAATATATTTATTTGTTTATTTGTTTGCATTTATTTATAAATACATTTAGCACTTCATTTATCTACTTTTATGCAATTACACTTGTAAATATATCTGTTTAAATATATATACAAATAAATAAGAAAAGATACATATTTATATATACATATTTATATGTGTCTATTAGTACTTATATAAGTCTATTTATTTATTTATTTATTTAAAAAATTAATTACTATTTATATATTCATATTTAAATGCATTTGCATGTAAATATTGCTGGATATAAATGGCAAACATGTTGCAGTATATTCCAAAAAAGAAAACATTTCAAGTAAATGCACTTCAAATAAATAAACTGCAATTAAATGCATTTAAATAAAATTAAAAATTCAAACATTAAATGCATTTAAATAAAATTAAAAATTCAAACATTAAAAACCAAACCAACAAACTTATTTCCAGCCACTGCATGCAAATAAAACGCACCTTTTTTCCCTTTGCATGCCGCCCTGCTGCTGCTGCTGCTGCTGCTGCTGCTGCTGCTGCTGCTGCTGCTGCTGCTCTGCGCCCTTAACCGCCGCCGCTGCTGCTGCTGCTGCTGCTGCTGCTGCTGCTGCTGCTGCTGCTGCCGGGTGTACGTACAGTCGAGAGGGCGGAGAGCGACGGGCGGCAGTACCGGTTCGTGCTGCTGCGGAATTTGCTGCGGGTGCTGCTGGTGCACGAAAAGTCGTGCAGGGAAGCTGGGGGATCGGTTTTGGTGGGGATCGGTTCGGGATCGGATCCCAAGGCGATCCCAGGCCTCGCGCACTTGACGGAACATTTACTTTTTCAAGGAAGTTCTTCTTTTTCGAAGACTTTTCCTTTTTCGAAAACTTTCTTTTTCGACTTTTTGCATTTCCACGGAGGCCTCGCCAACGCCTACACGCGCCGCTTCTCCACAGTCTTTTCCTTTGCTGTTGCTGCTCCCGCACTTTCCCAAACCCTAAACCTCCTCAAACCCTTTTTCCAAAACCCTCGCTTCAGTCCCAAACCCTCGAAGAGAGAAACCCTCGCAGTCCACGCCGAGTTCCTCCACAGACTCAACAAAGACCCCCTCCGCCTCAGCTACCTCATCCGCCAGGCGAGGGTTTAGGGTTTAGGGTTTAGGGTTTAGGGTTTGGGTTTTGGGGTTGGGGTTTGACGCTTGCTGCTGGGGTCTAGGCTCCAGGGTTTGGGGCCAGGGTTTGGGGCTTGGGTTGGGGGTTTAGGGTTTAGGGCTTGGGGTTTGGAGTTTCGATTTCGGATTCAGAGCTTGGGGTTTGGGGGTTCCGGTTTGCGTCTGGGGTTTAGGGTTTAGGGTTTAGGGTTTAGGGTTTGGGCGAAGATCTTGAGGGGGGAGAGCTCGGGGCTGGGGGCTTCGGGGTCTTTAGGGTTTAGGGTTTAGGGTTTGCAGGTTAGGGCTTGGGTTTAGGGTCTAGGGTTTGGGGACTAGGGTTTGGTTAGGGTTTAGGGTTTGGTTAGGGTTTAGGGTTTGGTTGTTGCAGAGCAAACTTAAAACCCCTTTTTCGAGTTTTGCCGTCGGCAATTTGGACAGCCTTGTGAAGGAACCTCGAAAAAAGGGTATTGACTTTTTAAAGGAAGTGCGGCGCTTCCACGACAAGTGGCAAGTCCCTAAACCCTAAACCCTAAACCCTAAACCCTAAACCCTAAACCCTTAGTGCGGAAGACTTGAAACGCCTGGCTCGCCAAACCCTAAACCCTAAACACTAGGCCATACGCGTTGTTGCTTTGAAGTGCGTGGCTGGAGCTCTCAGTGCGGGTAGCTGCTGCCGCAGGAGAGCTCTCACCCAAACCCTAAACCCTAAACCCTAAACCCTAAACCCTAAATAGATATCTTCAACACTTTTTCCAGTACCTCCGTTGCTTGGAGGTGCGGCAGACCTTCCCTGGCTCTCTGCGAGGCCGTCCGGCAGCACCTGAGGCACCTAGGGTTTAGGGTTTAGGGCTTAGGGTTTAGGGTTTAGGGTTTAGGGTTTAGGGTTTAGGGTTTGTGTGCAGGTACTCGAGCAACTTGATGACGGCCGTGATTGTGGGCGCAGAGTCTTTGGACCGTTTGCAAGAAATGGTTGTAAACACTTTGGGAAAAATCCAAAATAAAAAAACCCCAAACCCTCGTTTTCAAGAGTGTTCCCTCACTTACCAGCCCTTCGCCGCCGACGAGCTCAAAACCCTCGTGAGGGTTTAGGGTTTAGGGTTTAGGGTTTAGGGTTTGGGGTTGGGGTTTGGGGTTAGTGGTGAGGGACTTGTGGGCGAACGCAGCTCAGGGGATTAGCGCGTAGACCTGGCTTTTAGAACTCCTTGGATTCCATAGTTTAGGGTTTAGGGTTTAGGGTTTAGGGTTTAGGGTTTAGCGCTTGTGTGGCCTCCAAGTCTGTCTCAGCTGATGTCCCTCACTCCCTCCTGTTTGTGCGTTTGCCTTCTCTGCTGCTGCTGCTTGCCCTGCTGCTGCCCCCGCTGCCGCTACCGCTGCCGCTCCTGCTGCTGCTGCCGCTGCCGCTCCTGCTGCTGCTGCTGCTGCTGCTGCTGCTGCTGCTGCTGCTGCTGCTGCGCAGACGGTGGTGAGCGCGCAGTCTGCGGCGCGCGAGCTGCGGTTTGTGTTCGCGCTGCCGCCGCAGCAGTACGTGTGGGACACAAAGCCTTTGCTGCTGCTGCAGCAGCTAATAGAGTTGCAGGCCAGGGGCTCTTTTGCTGCTGCTCTCAAAAGGGCTTCTCTCGTCACTGCTGTTGCAGCAGACCAGTCCGAACCCCAGTACTGCACGCTCTTCGAGGTCACTCCTGCTGCTGCTGCTGCTGCTGCTGCTGCTGCTGCTGCTGCTGCTGCTGCTGCTGCTGCAGCTGCTGCTGCTGCTGCTGCTGCTGCTGCTGCTGGGGCTGGTGCTGGTGCTGCTGCTGCTGCTGCTGGGGCTGGGGCTGCGCCTAGACGGGGGCCTGCTGCAGTTGCTGCAGCGCGGCAGTTGCAGCTGAAGCGGTTTGCAGCTGCAGCAGCTGCTGCTCTTTGCCTTCTCATCCAGCCCAACCTGCTGCTGCTGCTGCTGCTGCAGCAAGTGCGGCTGGGACGGTTTGCTGCTGCTGCTGCTGCGGGCTTACGCCTTTTTTCTCAGATTCGCTTCCTGCTGACGGAGAAGGGAGTTAAAGATGAGTCCATTGCTTACATTGGCGACATGCTTTTTCTCTACTTAAGGTCCCCCAAACCCTAAACCCTAAACCCTAAACCCTAAACCCTTAAGCGAGAGGCAGAGTAGGGGACTTGTTGGGGTCTCGGCTTTGGCCTTCAAAGCTCTTGGTTGTTTTCTGAGTTAATGAGGAGCTTGCTGCTGCTGCAGCGGGCTGAGCGCGCGCAGGCTAGGGTTTAGGGTTTAGGGTTTAGGGTTTAGGGTTTAGGGTTTAGGGTTTAGGGTTTGTGCACAGGGCCATTCGTATGCTGGGAGTGGAAGAGTGGCGCTACGCGGAGATGGCCGCAATAAGGCGGCAGCAGTTTCGCTTTTCAGACATGCAAGATGCCTACGACTTATCTCAAGCTGCAGCAGAAGGTAAGCAGCAGCAGCAGCAGCAGCAGCAGCAAGTTCTGCAGCAGCAACTGCAGCAGCAACTGCAGGAGCAACTTGCAGCAGCAGCAAGCGCTGGCACAGCAACTGCTGCAGCAGCGCTGCCGCAGCAGCAGCAGCAGCAGCAGGAGCAGGAGTTTGCCCCCGTTTTTGCTGCGTCTGTCGCCATTTGCTGCTGCTGCTGCGCTGCTGCTGCTGCTGCTGCTGCTTCTGCTGCAGCGCTGCAGTACTACCCTGTGAAGGAAGTTCTCGCGGGACCTTCGAACTTATATTTGTTCAACAAAGATTTAATTTTGTCTTTAATAGACCATTATTTGGGGCCCCACAACTTGCGGCTGTTTCTGCTGGACAAGCAGCGGGGGGCCCGGGGCCCCCTACTTGAACCCAGGTACCAAATTCGGTACTCCCGGGGGCCCCTGGGGGCCCCCCTGCTGGCCCGCTGGGGGGCCCTCTTCTCCCTCAGCAAGGGGCCCCTTCTTGCTGCGCTGCAGCAGCACGGCCTCTCCCTCCCGGGGCCCAACCCCTACCTTCTCCCGCTGCTGCAGCAGCAGCCCGTCGACCAGCAGCAGCAGCAGCAGCAGCAGCAGCAGCAGCAGCAGAACCCACACCCCACACGCCTTCTCTTCCCATCCGGCCATCTCTGCAATCCCGCGGGACACCTGGGGGGCCCCTCTCGCCGCAGACCCTTGGGGGCCCCTCAAGAGCCCTTGGGGGCCCCTCAAGGGGGGCCCCTGGGGGCCCCTGAGGAGCCCTTGGGGGCCCCTGGGGAGGCAACTGCGGCAGAGGCTTCAGAGGGGCCCCTGGGGGCCCTCGGGGAGTCCTTGGGGGCCCCTGAAGAGCCCCTTGGGGCCCCCGGAGAGGGGCCCCCGGGGGGGCCCCTGGGGCCCCCAGAGGAGCCGCTGGAGGCCCTCAATGAGGGGCCCCCCTCAGAGCCCCTGGGGCCCCCCTCAGAGCCCCTGGGGCCCCCCGGGGGCCCCCCGGGGGCCCTGCAGCAGGGGGCCCCCGCTGAACCCGCGGGGGGCCCCCCGGGGGGCCCCCCGGGGGCCCCTGACTCGGGAATTGTGTGCAATGTTTTTCACAAAAAGGATTTGCGTTTCAAAGTTCCCAAGACTGCAGTGTCTTTGGACTTTTACTTCAAACCTCCCTCAGGAGACAAACTGCAGCAATTCATTTTTGCTGAACTTTTTGTGCGCCTCGCGAACTTGTCCTTAGCTGAGGTAGGCGCTGCCAGCTGCTGCTGCTGCTGCTGCTGCTGCTGCTGCTGCTGCTGCTGGTAGTGCAGCTGCTGCGCCTGCGGTTGCTCAGGGGCCCCCCGAGGGGCCCCCAAGGGGCCCCCGAGGGGCCCCCTGAAGGGCCCCCCGAGGGGCCCCCTGAGGGGCCCCCGAGGGGCCCCTGAGGCCTGTGGTTTGAATTTTTTGTTGTTTCTGCAAATGTTTTCTGGCTTTGAATAGTCTGGAAAAGGGCCTTTTTGTGGATGATTTGTGTCTGGAATTATCTCCAAATATCTTTTTAATTTAATTTAATTTTTTTTAATTTTTAATTTTCTTTTTTGTTCTTCAGGCCTTCGACGATTCCGCCCGAGCCGGCTTCCGCCTGTCCTTCTCCCTGGGCGTCCGCGCCGGGGCAGCCTCGAGGCCCTTTGCTTTGGGGCTGCATGCATTTGGCTTTTCTGCGGGCATTCCCCAGCTCCTTTTGGCTGCTGCTGCTTGCCTGGGGGCCCCCCCTGCTGCAGTTGGGGAGGGGGCCCCCTTGGGGGCCCCGGAGCCGCTTTCAGGGGCCCCCGGGGGGCCCCAGGGGCCCCCAGGGGGCCCCTCAGGGGCCCCAGAGGCGCTTCCAGGGGCCCCCGGGGGGCCCCCGGGGGCCTCCGGGGGCCCCTCGGGGGGCCCCCCCGGGGGCCCCCAGGGGCCCCCGGGGGCCCCCCGATGCCCCGCAGAACCCTTTTTGCAGCAGGAGCTTCTGGGGCCCGCGTGGGAGTCTTTAGAAACTTCTATGAAAGTAGCAGCAGCAAATAGAAGCCCCGGAAGACAGGCTATGGATGCCTTGGCACAGTTTGTTGCTGCTCCCTTCTTTGCCCCGCAGCAGCTGCTGCAGGCCCTGGGGGCCCTCAAGGCGAAGTACCTGCAGGGGGCCCCCCTGCTTGAGGAGTCGGAGTTTGAAGAAGCAAAAGAACAAAAAGAAGAAAAAGAAATTAAAAGACAAAAAGAAAAAGAAGAAATAAAAAGACAAAAAGAAGAAACAGAAAAAGGATTTCAAAAACTCTACAAAGATCTCGTCGAGTGGGGAAGAAACGCCTTCCACGAAGTCCACGTAGAAGGCCTCATACAGGTGACCCGCAGCTCCTACTGGCTAGCTAGCTAGTTAGCTAGCTAGCTAACTAGCTAGCTAACCAGCTAGCTAACTAGCTATCTAGCTAACTAGCTAGCTAACTAGCTAGCTAGCTAACTAGCTAGCTAACTAGCTAGCTAACTAGCTAGGTAGCTAGCTAGCTAGTTAGCTAGCTAGTTAGCTAGCTAGTTAGAAGCTAGCTAGGGTAGCTGCTAGCTAGCTGCTGGCCACTGGCTCGCCAGCGGCTAGCTAACAGCTACCGAGCAAATAGCTAGCAGCTAGCTGGCAGCTAGCTGGCAGCTAGAAGGGTAGCTGGTAGCCAGCCCACTGCTGCTGCTGCTGCTGCTGCTGCTGCTGCTGCTGCTGCTGGCTGCATAGTGCGTTGTGTGTGCTTGTTTGAGTGGTTTTTTCAGGGCAACATAGGAGCTTCTTCTGCTGCTGCTTTGCTGTCGGATATTCTCGATTTGCTGCCAATAAAGCGCGCCATAAGTGCAGCAGCAGCAGCAGCAAAGTTGCAAGTGCTGCCTTTAGAGGCCCTCAGCAGCCCCCGCCCAGAGGCCCCCGCGCGGGTGCCGCTGCACACCCGCAGCGCGCCTGTCCGGCGTGTGCGGCAGCAGAGGCCTTCAGCAGCAGCAGCAGCAGCAGCAGCAGCAGCAGCAGCAGAGGGGGCCTCCCAGGAGGCAGGGGCCCCGAGAGCCCCTGAGGGGCCCCCCGCGGGGGCCCCTTGGGGTCTTAACGCGGGGGCCCCTGGCGTACTTCACGCGGGGGCCCCTGGGGGGCCCCCCGAGGGGGCCCCTCTGGAGAGCTGGGGGCCCCCAAGGGCAGCAGCAGAAGCAGCAGAAGAGCAGCAGGGGCCCCGCGAGTCTTTGGCGGAGACAGAGGAAGAAGCAGCAGCAGCAAAAAGGAAAACAAAAAAAGATCTTCAAGAAAAAAAGAAAATTCCAAAAAGACTTCAAATCATCAAACGAAATGTCAACCTCTACGACCCCAAGAACCACACACTACTCGTGGTCCAGGTGCGCAGCATAGTGGCTAGCCAGTGGCTAGCTAGTGGCTAGCTAGTGGCTAGCTAGTGGCTAGCCAGTGGCTAGCTAGCGGCTAGCTAGTAGCTAGCTAGCGGCTGGCTAGCGGCTAGCTAGCGGCTAGCTGGTGGCTAGCGAGTGGCTAGTTAGGGGATAGATAGCGGCTAGCCAGTGGCTAGCTAGTGGCTAGCTAGTGGCTAGCCAGTGGCTAGCTAGGGGAGAGCTAGTGGCTAGCCAGCGGCTAGCTAGTGGCTAGCCTGCCTGGTCCCTCTCTAGCCAGCTAAGGTCAGATTTGTCTCTAGAGAACCACGCAGCAGCAGCAGCAAATGCACAGCAGCCCCAGAAGCAGCAGCAGCAGCAGCAGTAGCAGCAGCGCCGCAGCTACAGCAGCAGCAGCAGCAGCAGCAGCAGCAGCAGCAGCAGCAGCGCCGCAGCTACAGCCACAGCAGCAGCAGCAGCAGCAGCAGCAGCAGCAGCAGCAGCAGCAGCGAGAGTGTGTGTGTGTGTGCCAGGCTGGCAGCAGTTTGTCTCTGCGGGAAAAGGCACTTTTGTGTTTGGCAGTGCACGAAATGTCTCAGTCGTTTTTTAACGTTTTGAGGACAAGAGAACAGTTGGGGTATTCTGTTCAAATGGGAAGTTTTCGATTGGAGAACTTTTTATATTTTTTCTTCAAAGTGACTTCTCCAGTGGACCCGCAGCAGGTGCAGCAGCGCATTTGGCGCTTCTTAGCAGCAAAAAGGAAAGTGCTGCTGCAGCAGCAGCAGCAGCAGCAGCAGCAGCTGCTGCGCCTCAAAGCAGCAGCAGCAGCACGCTGGCGCAAACAGCCACAAGCTCTTCTCGGCGACTTCGCCAGAAATCTGCAGCAAATCCGCAGAAGAGAATATCTTTTCGACTTCCACGAACGCATTGTCCAAGAAATCGAGTCAGCTGCTGCTGCTGCTGCTGCTGCTGCTGCTGCTGCTGCTGCTGCTGCTGCTTTGCTGTTGCTGCTGCAGCAGCACGTTGCTGCTGCTGCGCTGCTGCAGCAGCAGCGCAACGTGCTGCTAGGACCGACACAGCTGCGACGGACGCGGCGGACCACTGTGGTGCTGCTGCTGCTTATGCCTCTCCCGCTTCTGCGACTGCAACTGCTGCCGCTGCTGCTGCTGCTGCTGCTGCTGCAGTTTGCTGCTTCCTTGCTGCTTGTGTGTGGTTTGGCGCTGCAGGAAAGTTGAAATGGGCGAAATGGAAGCTTTTAGAGAAAAGGCTCTTTTTGGGGGCCCTTCTGTTTCAGTTCAGGTGTACAGCCAGTTCGAAGTGCCCAAAGAGAGGCCCCTCAGGGCTTAAACCTGCAGCAGCAGCAGCAGCAGCAGCAGCAGCAGCAGCAGCGGCAACAGTAGCAGCAGCAGCAGCAGCAACAGCAGTAGCAGCAGCAGTAGCAGCAGCAGTAGCGGCATTAGCTGCAGCAACAGCTGCAGCAGCAGTAGGTGCAGTAGCTGCAGTAGCTGCAGTAGCTGCAGCAGCAGCAGCAGCAGCACCAACAGTAGCTACAGCAACAGCACTAGCAGTAGCTGCAGAAGCAGCTCGAGCAGTAACTGCAGCAGCAGCCCGTGGAGCAGCAGCAGCAGCAGCAGCAGCAGCTAAGGTCTTGGTAAGTCAACATCTCAGGTGAAACCCAATGAGGCCCAAAGCAGAAGAGGGGCCCCCAGCTGAATACAGGGGCCCCCTTTGCTGCAGAGACAATATGCTTGTTTTTTATAAATTTAGATTTTATTTTATTTGCTTGGCGATGAACTTGCTGCTGCTGCTTTTGCTGCTGCTGCTGCTGCTGCTGCTGCTGCTGCTGCTGAAGGCCTGGCTTGTATGAAAGGCACATCACTGCTGGGCTACGAGATGCACACAGCAGCAGCATACGAACTAGCTACAGCTAGCCATAGCTAGCCATAGCTAGCTACAGCTAGCCATAGCTAGCCACAGCTAGCTACAGCCACCTACAGTTAGCCATGGCTAGCTACAGCTAGCTACAGCTGGCTACAACTAGCCACAGCTTCTTTTAGGAGCTTCTTAGTGTGAGAGTCACGAGCTGGGACAAAGCCTGGAGGGAACAGCCCATTTAAGACATTAGTGGGGATTGCATGCGCATGCATGCAAGCCCCATGAGCATGCATGCGCATGCATGCGCATGCATGCAAGCCCCATGAGCATGCATGCGCATGCATGCGCATGCATGCAAGCCCCATGCGCATGCATGCGCATGCACACTGCAGCAGCAAGCAGCTGGTGGGTAAACCTGACTTTGAGGGCCTGCCAGCAGCGCCGTGGGAACTCCAGACCCTAAACCCTAAACCCTACTTTGCAGCTTTGCTGCGCTGTAAACCCTAAACCCTAGCTTGCAGCTTCGCTGCTGCAGCACCAGCTGGCGCCTGCAGCAGCAGCAGCAGCACGGGGCAAGCAGTTACTAGGGTTTAGGGTTTAGGGTTTAGGGTTTAGGGTTTAGGGAAGGACCATACCAGTGGCAGCGGGCCCCACAGACAGCTTCGAGCGCCAGCTGTCTGCTGCTGCAGTCTGCATGCGCATGCATGCAAACTGCAGCAGCAGCCAGCACTTATTTTGGGGCTTTTTTCTCTCTTCATGAATCTTTTCTCAACTTCTATTTTTCCAGTCCTTCTTATTTTCTGCTCTTCTTCTTTTTAATTTCATCTCCTTGTCTCTTTTCCGCGGCCTCCGCCGCCTCCCTGGGGCCCCCACTTAGGGGCCCCCCAGGGGGCCCCCTGTTGGGGCCCCCCTTGGGGGCCCCCCTCAGGTGCCCCCCCTGGGGGCCCCCCTTAGGGGCCCCCCTTAGGGGCCCCTCTTGGGGCCCCCCTTTAGGGGCGCCCCCTTGGGGGCCCCCTCCTGGGGCCCCTCTTTAGGGGCCCCCACAAAGGGGCCCTTATATAAGGGCCCCACGTAGTCCAGAGTTGGCTGTCTGCACTTATTTAGGGTGTCTTTATTTATATTTATATTTATATTTATATTTATATTTATATTTATATTTATATTTATATTTATATTTATATTTGCATTTCTATTTTAATTTCTTTTCGTGTCCACTTGACCATTGGTCTGTCCATTCCTTTAACAAGGGCCCTGGGTGATATATATTTAATTGCATGCAACTAATTGATTAATTAATTGTTACTTTAATTACTTAGCTAACTAATAAGCTGGCATTTTAATAACTTAGTTAATTAGTTGGTTGCTATTTCGATTAATTAATTAATTAATTAATTAATAATTAATTAACTGATTAATTAATTAAGTAATTTGTTTATTTACTTATTTATTAACTTTTTAATTAATTAATTAATTAATTAATTAATTAATTGATCAACTACTTGCATGCAAAGCCAAGCCCGCGGGCCGCCGCTTCCAGATAGCGCCTGACCTCCCTAGGGCCACACATATGGATTAAAATAAATTAAATAAATATAAATAAATATAAATAAATATAAATAAATAAACAAGTTAATAAATAAATATAAATGTAGAAATAAAAAATAAACATAAATGTAAATATAAATATAAATTTACAAACACGAACTTGTGAAAAGTACAATTAATTTTTCTGCGCAGCTTTGCATGCAAAAGGCCCAAAGACACTCCAGCTGCATCTTCTCTCCCCACATTATGCATGCATGCAAATGCATGCAAATGCATGCATGCAAATGCATGCATGCATGCAAATGCATGCATGCATGCAAATGCATGCATGCATGCAAGTATTTGCAAGGGCTGATTATATTTTAAATAATAAATAATGAGTCGAATAACTTTAGAGGACAGACTTCCAAGAAAGAAGTGTTGGATCATAAAACCAATTTTCGTCTTTTTTGAAATAACTATTTTTATTAATATTAAATATAAATTATTTAAATCTTTTAATATTTTCATAAATATTATTTTATAAGAAGATATTTATTTCGTTGTGCTCCGCATGCAGTGCTTTGAATAGCCTTTATAAACCATATTTGCATTTGTTATAATCCAACTTTTAAATTTTTTGTTTTTAGTTAATTTGTTTTTCCAAAATTTCTTTTTAAAATAACTATATTTTAATTTCTAATAAACACAAAGTTGAACTCAAAAGTTACATTTAATAAATATTTAAAATGGTTAAATTGACATTTTGACTTTTATCTTTTTATGAAATTCACATTTTTACTTTAAAAATATATATTTATTCATTTAAATTTAAATCTCTGGATTTTGGTGAAGTTTTAAACTTTATTATTTCTAGTTTGCTGCTGCACATTCTTTAAAGATATCCGCTTATGAGCTAATCTATTAAATATAAATGTAATTTAATTTTAAATAAAATACTTTTAAAAGCATTTAATGTTTGCTGCTTTCTGCATGCATGCATTTGCATGCATGCAGAAAGCTGTGAGGCTGGGGGCCGTGGAGATCTGATTTCTGCAGCTTCGGGGCTCAATAGAGCAGCAGCAGCAGCAAAATATTAAATTAAAATCAAAATATTCACCAATTGAGCAGCAGCTGCAGCAGTGCTGCAGCAAACCCCCAGACACCACTGCAGCAGCAGCAGCAGCAGCAGCAGCAGCAGCAGCACCAGCAGCAGCAGCACCAGCGGTCTGGGGTCTCAGTGTCGGCAAGCCCAGCCCAGTCCACTGCGGGCTGCCGGCCTGCTGCTGCTCCCTGGGGAGTAAATGTTGCATTTTAAAAAAGAAATAAATAAATAATTAATAATAAATAAAGCATTAAACGAAAGTGTGGGCCCTAACGCCAGCCAGTCGGGCTGCGAGGCTGAGACCGCTGCTGCAGCGCGCAGCACCGCGATGCAGCAGCAGCACAACCCACAAGGCAGCAAAGACTAATATTTTGCGCAGCAAACATTACTAGAAAGTTTTTAAATAATAAAACATCTTTTGCAGCAAAATTGGCCAGGGCTTTCTGGCTGAACAGCCAGCAGCAGGGGCTCGGTGTGTCAGCGGCGCAGCATGCGCAGACACATGCACATCGAGGACCACCGGAGGCTCCGCAGCGGAGAAAAGAAAGAAAGCTTCGTTTCTTTGCTTTTATAAAGTTTATTTTCGCTTTTTAAAAGAACTATTTGGGATTTTCGCGCGCATTTGGGTCTTGAACTGCTTCGCAGGCTCGCCGCCTGCGCAGACACCGCAGCCCGGCTGGCTGCTCGCTGCGGCCCGCGCCTTTCTCGCCCTCCTCTTCATCTTTTTCTTTTCTTTGAACTTCAAAAAGAAAATAAAACTCCTTTTTGCGTCTCCTGGCCTCCAGTTGCTTTCGGGGGCCCCAGGGGTCTGCGCACAGGGGCCCCCGGGGGCCCTCCGACCCGCTCCGGGGCCCCCCGAGGCCCCGCGCCTGCCCACAGGGGCCCCCGGGGCCCCCCTCCCTGCTTTTCGGGGGCCCCCGGGGCCCCAGCGGAGGCCCCTGCAGGCAGCAGCGGCTGCTGGCGGCAGTGGGGGCCCCCCCGCGTTCCAGAGCTGCTAGGGGGCCCCCAGCCTCTGCAGGGGCCCCCTGGGGCCCTCTCGAGCCGGGGCCCCCGGGGCAGCAGGGTACAGGGGGCCCCCGCGGGATCCTGGGGGCCCCGCAGCAGCAGCGGGGGCGCGGGGGCCCCCATGGGCCCCTTGGGAGGCCCCAGCAGCTGAGGGGCCCCTGCGGGGCTGCAGGCGCGGGGGGGCCCCCGAAGACCCTGGGGGCCCCCGGGGGGCCCCTGAAAGCCAGCGAATGTCCCTTGTGGGGCGGGGGGGGCCCCCCTCGCTGCTGGGGGCCCTCCAGGAAGCCACTGGGGACAAGAAAAGAGCAGCAGCAACTCCTGGAGTTGCTGCTGCAGCAGCAGCAACTCCTGGAGTTGCTGCCAGACTTCAAACTGCTGCTGCAGTTCTCGAGCAGCAAAGCGCCAGGGCCTCCCTCGCGCTGCTGCGCGCAGTCGAGACTCTCGACGCCGAGATCCGCCCCGCCCGCTCCCAGATCGTCCCGGGTCTGCTGCTGCTGCTGCTGCTGCTGCTGCTGCTGCTGCTGCTGCTGCTGCTGCTGCTGCTGCTGCTGCTGCTGCTGCTGCT
>NW_013654463.1:2500-22150 GCF_000499385.1 Eimeria necatrix
AGTGCAGCAGCTGCAGGCTCACGCGGAGCTGCTGCTGCTGGGGGGTGGCTTGAGTTAGCCTGAGGGTAGCAGCTGGGCTGAGGGGAAAAGAAAGGTGGGGGTAAACAGCAAACAGCAGCAGCAGCAGCAGCTCGGGAGAAGCAGCAGCTTTGGTGCTGCGCTGCTGCAGGAGAAGTGCCTCAAAGAGCCCAGCAAGACTTGCTGCTACGAGCTGCGGTGGGCGAGCCGCGAAGTGCTGGCGCAGCGCAAGGAAATAGCAGGTAGCTGCTGGCAGCAGGCTGCTGCTGCTGCTGCTGCTGCTGCTGCTGCTGCTGCTGCAGCTGATTGGGTTTTTGCCTTTCCCTTCTCCTGCGTCACCTCTGGCTGCCCGCGGGGCGTTCTGCATTTCCTTCACAAGTTTCTTTCTTGATCGAACCCAGAAGCAGCACAAACCCTCTCCCAGCTGCTGCGCTGCTGCGCCGCCATGCTGCTGCGCTGCTGCGCTGCTGCGCCGCCATGCTGCTGCGCTGCTGCGCTGCTGCACTGCTGCGCTGCTGCGCTGCTGCGCCGCCATGCTGCTGCGCTGCTGCGCTGCTGCAGGCCAGGCCGGGGAAGGGGTCTACATTTGCTTCGCTTCGCAGCAGCTGTACAAGTCTTTGGAAGTTTTTTCTTTGCCGGAACTGCAGCGGCTTCCTTTGGAGGAGGTGAGGGCGAGCTGGCTGAGGCGCTGGCTGGGCCGCAGGACCTGGCCTGTGCAGCTTTCTTGAATGGAGTGGAAACTTGAACTTTTTTCAGGTTTTTTTGCATCTCGTGGCCGATCTTCCGGATAAAAACACCGAAAATGCCCTTTTTTGCCTCGCTAATGCTCCAAATCCACCTGACGCATGCAAAACTTTCCAAACTATTTGCAACTTGGAAGCAGCCGGTGCGCGGGAGCTGTTCACGGAAACTTGAATTTCAGTTCAGTTCATTTCATCCCATTTCTTTTCATTTCCTTTCTTTTCACTTCATTTCTCTTTGTTTATTTCCATTTCATTTCTTTTGATATCTACGCCTTCGTTTCGTTTCGTTGCATTTAATTGCCTTTCATTTCATTTGATATCATTTGGTTTCATTTCATTTCATTTCATTTCATTCCGTTTCATTTCGTTTCAGTTCATTCCACTTCGTTTCATTTCCATCTTCCTTCATTTTCTTTCCCTTTCTTTCGTGTCCTTTCATTTAATTTCAGATTACACTTCATTTCCTTTTATTTTGTTCCTTCTTCCACACTCCCCACTTCATTTCATTCCATTTACTCCGTTTTGTTTCAATTCTTTCGCTTTCACCTCTCGAACTTTTGCATTTACCATTAAGTCTTTGTTGGTTTTTCATTTTTTGCTTCTGCAGGCGCTCTTGAGCTCGGATCGCCGTCTTTTCCGTTTTCGCGTTTGACTTCGCTGGGCCACTTGGCTTTGCTGCTGGCTTTGCCAGTAAATGCTGCTCGCCTGCTGCTTTTTTCCGCAGCACTTGGAGTTTTGCCTGCGGGCTTGTGGGCTGCTGCGCTGCTCCTCAGCAGCAGACCCACGGTCTTCGAACTCCACCGTGAGACTCCGGGCTCCGCAGCGCCTCCTGCGCTGCTGCTTTGCTGCAGCAGCTCCGCTGCTTTGCTGCAGCAGCTCTGCTGCTTTGCTGCAGCAGCTCTGCTGCTTTGCTGCAGCAGCTCTGCTGCTTTGCTGCAGCAGCTCTGCTGCTTTGCTGCAGCAGCTGTGATGCTTTGCTGCAGCAGCTCTGCTGTTTTGCTGCAGCAGCTCTGCTGTTTTGTTGCAGCAGCTCTGCTGTTTTGCTGCAGCAGCTCTGCTGCAGCAGCTCTGCTGCTGCCCTCCCTGAAGCTTGCTGCAGAGGGGTGCAGCTTGTGGCTTTTGCTGCGGCTTTCTGTGGGGTGGCAATGCTGTTTCTGCAGCAAGAGGCGGCAAGTCAGCAGCGCTTTCCGACTTGGAAATTTTGCGAAGAATTGCAGCTCGTTCCAAAAGGCTTGCTGCTGCGAGCTGCAGCAGCAGCAGCCTCTTTCCCTGGGCTGCTGAGGCGGCACAGCGAAGCCGCAGCAGCTCTGGCACAGCGCCCGAGCGCTGGGGCCCTCCCCGGGGCTCAACAGGGCCCCCGGCTGCTGCTGCTGCTGCTGCTGCTGCTGCTGCTGCTGAGGCAGCCAGCAGCTCCAGCAGCTGCATCTGGGGGCAAGCCATTCCGTGCGACATCTGCGTGGATGTCGTTGCGCTGCTGCTGCTGCACCGCCGCCATGGGGAGCGCCTGAAGCTGCTGCTGCAGAGCCACTGCACTGACTGCGCCGCAGCGCAGCACCAGAAAACACAGCAGCAGCAGCAGCAGCAGCAGCAGCAGCGAGGCAGGAGGCGACAGCCGTTTTGCAGGGAACTGCAGCTGCTGGAGCTGGCTTTGGAGGAGAGCGGCGTGTCAGTGCCAGGAGTAGCTGAAGTGGCATTTCATTACTTCGACTTATCCAAAAAGCTGCTGCAGTCAGGCCTTTTGCCTTTCCCGGGGGCCTCCAGAGCAATTCCAAACTCCCTGCGGGGGCCCGGGGCCCCCCCGGCTGCAGCCGGGGGCCCCGAGAAAGCCTGGGGCCCCCTAGGGGCCCCGGGGCCCCTGGGGGGGCCCCCGGGGGCGCCTCTGGGGGGACCCCCGGGGGGGCCCCCGGGGGGGCCCCTGGGGGGGCCCCTGGGGGGCCCCCCGGGGGGGCCCCTGGGGGGCCCCCTGGGGGCCCCGGAGGCCGTGGAGCGTCTTGTGTGGCGGCTGCAGCTGTCGCTGGGCGCTGCGTGGATGCCTTTTGGGTTTGGGAAGTGCGAAGACTGTCTTCCCCTCAGCTTTCCGGATTTGGGGCTGAGAGCCAACTCGCACTTCGTCTTCGACGTTTTGTGCCACGAGGCCTTTCGAGAGCGGCCGGAACTCCGGAGCCGCGCGGCAGTCCTGGAAGCTGCAGCGCAGCGCGCAGCCCCAGCAGCAGCAGCAGCAGCAGCAGCAGCAGCAGCAGCGGCGGCAGCGGCGGCGGAGGCCCCGCGCCCTTGGGGCTGCGCCGCCGAGGAAGGCAGGCCGGCTGCGGGTGCGGGCGCAGCAGCAGGGACCACTGCAGCAGCAGCAGCAGCAGCAGCAGAGACCAGTGGACCACCCACGCGCCGGACTACTGGACCCCCGGAAGCAAGGACCAGTGGACCACTAGCAGCAGCAGGGACCAGCGGAGCAGCAGCAGCAGCCGCAGGGACCCGTGGACCACCAGCAGCAGCCGCAGGGACCAGTGGACCCGCAGCAGCAGCAGCAGGGACCAGTGGCCCCGCAGCAGCAGCAGAGTCCCGCGGGCCGGCGAGGAAGCGGCCTCGGGCGCTGCAAAGCTCTGCTGCAGCAGCAGCAGCAGCAGCAGCAGCAGCAGCAGCAGCCCAGGGGGGGCCCCCTGGAGTGTGGGGCCCCGGGTGTCTCTGCAGCTTGGCGTTTGCTGAAGGCTCTTCGGAAACGCCTTCTCTTCGCCAAGGCCATTTGGAAGAAGAGGCGCTGCTGCTGCTGGGGACTGCAGCAGCAGCGCACGAGCAGCGGTGGTCTCAGTGGTACTTCGCGAGGGAGCTGCAGCTGCTGCTGCGCTGCAGCAGCAGCCTGCGCTCGCGCCTGCTGCTTGCTGCTGCGCTGCTGCAGAAGGCCGCCCCCCCTCCCCTGCTGCCAGCAGCGCAGCAGCCGCAGCTGCTGGTCAGCAGCTCTTTCCGGACTTGGATGCTTCAGCAGCAGCAAACGCATGCAAAGCTTTTGCAAGAATTCAGCAGCCTGCAGCCCCGCCTGGGGGCCTGCGGGCTGCTGCTGGGGGCCCCCAGCAGCAGCGCGGGGGCCCCAGGCCCGGGGGGCCCCAGCGGGGGCCCCGCAGGCAGCGAAGAGGGGGCCCCTGTGCTGCAGCAGGAGCTGCTGCGGACTGCGCGGGCGCTGGATGCTTTTGCTGCTAAGCTGCTTCTGTTCTGCTGCAGCAGCAGCAAAACTTGGCAGCTGGCGCAGGCGCTGCATGCAGCAGTGGCGCAGCAGCGCGGGGCTGCGCAGCTGCTGCTGCAGGCGCAGCAAGGCAGCTGGTCTGCTGCTGCTGCAGGCCCTGCGCTGGCGGCCGTGGACAGGGCCCGAGCAGCTCTTGCTGCTGCTGCTGCAGCGCCGCAGCTCGCAGCGCAGCTCGCCAGCAGCTTAAGTCCTTTTGCTTTTTTTTCTCTCAGTGTGAAGCCCCAGCTGCAGCCAGCGGACTTGCTGCAGTTCGAGGGCTGGGCTTTTGGCTTCAGCGACCCCTTTGCCCCGCTGCAGCAGCAGCTGCAGCAGCTGCAGCAGCTGCTGCAGCCCCTTCTCGGCAGCAGCAGCCGCGCGCTGCTGCCCACCGACCTCCGGGGCGTCGCCGAGGCTGTGCAGAAGCTCAGCAGCAAACCCCAGAGGCAGGCCACGCAGCGGAAGCAGGAAGCAGCAGCCTGCAGCTGCTGCAGCAGCTGCAGCAGCTGCAGCAGCTGCAGCGGCTGCAGCAGCTCGGAGCAGCCCAAAGGCTGGGGCTTCCTGCAGTGCCGGGAGGCCGTAGAAGCCCTGGCAGCAGCTGCAGCAGCAGCGCTAAGTCAAAGACAGCTGGGGGCCCCCGGGGGCCCCCAGCAGCCTGCAGCTGAGGGCAGCAGCGGGGGCCTCAGCGAGCTGCTGGCAGCAGCAGCCGCGGCGACGCAGGCGGTGAGCTCCCACAGACGCAGTTGCAGCAGCTGCAGCAGCAGCAGCAGCAGCTGCGGCAGCAGCAGCTGCTGCAGCAGCAGCTGCTGCTGGCGTCCGCAGCCCCGAGAGCGCAGGGCCCAGCTGCTGGTCTTCGGAGACAGCCGCAGGAGAGCCCTTTTGCAATGGCTGCAGAGAGCAGCAAAAGGCTTCGGGCTGAAGGGCCTTTTGGGGAAGCAGCAGCAGCAGCTGCGGGGCCCCGAGCTGCGCTGCTGCGGCCAGCCGCTGTGGGCCTCTTTGCTGCTGCCCTTGGCCCAGCAGCAGCAGCAGAACTTCGGGGCCCCCGGGGGCCCCCTTTTGCTGCCCCCGACTCAAGAGGTGCTGCTGCAGCCAGCGGAGACGGCTGCTGCAGCCACGCGCAGGCTGCTGCTCAAACAGCAGCAAGAGCGGGGCCAGGCGCAGCAGCAGCAGCAGCAGCAGCAGCAGCAGCAGCAGCTGCTGCTGTTGGACCTGGCAAAGCCCGATATGAGGGACAAGCCCGCCGCACTGGCTGCTGCTGAAAAGCCAGGAGAAAGCCAAACACCTCTTGGGCCGGGACAAGGGGGCCCCTGGAGGGGCCCCTGGGGCCCCGAGGCCCCTTCCAAGGTGGGGGGGCCCCCAATGGGAAGCACAAAGGGCACTCCCAGGGCCCCCCCCCTCCTTAAGGCCAAGACTGAGGGTTTTGGGGGCCCCGGGGGCCCTGGGGGCCCTGACACGGGGTTGGGTGCTGCTGCTGCTGCTGCTGCTGCTGCTGCTGCTGCTGCTGCCTATGGGGGCAGCAGCCCAGCCGTGGGCGGCGGGGGCCCCAGGGGGCCCCCAAGGCGGGGCCCCCGGGGGCCCCCTGGGGGCCCCGGGGGGCCCCCTGGGAGCCAGGAGGCGCCAGAGGCGCAAGACGAGGGCTTTTGCTGCAGCCCTTGGAGCCGTTTCTTGAGGGCCTTGTTGGCCACAGACGCAGAGAACAGCAGCCGTACACCCCAGCAGCAGCAGCAGCAGCAGCAGCAGCAGCAGCAGCAGCAGCAGCAGCGGCAGCAGCCCAGCACGGCGCGCGTTTTCAAGATATCAGAGCAGTCTGTGCTGCACAGCAACGGCCCCTTTTACCCAGAAAGTGGGGCTGCTGCTTCGACTCCCCCAGCGACTTTTCGCAGCGTTTTGCGGCAGCTGCAGCAGCCCGCATGTGTCTTTCTTTTGCTGCTGCAGCAGTGCTGCTGCAGCAGTGCTGCAGCAGCATTTTGCTGCCTTTGAGCTCCTTTTGCTGCATGTCGAGCTCTCTTGTGTCTGGCTTTCAGGTGCTGCTTTCTGTGTGCTTTATTTCTTATTTTGGGATGTCTTTTGCTGCTGCAGTTGAGATCCTTGAGCTGCATTCGTGGCGTTTGCTGCTGCACTTGGGCTGCAGTTGCTGCTGCAGTTGGTTTGCTGCTGCTTGCTGCTGCAGACTACTCGCGGGAGTTTCTGCTGCTGAGCCTCAAAGAGTGGAGCCCGGAGGCCGGCCTTGGCAGCGGGATTGCAGAAGCTGAGGCAGCTTCTTTGCTGCCGCCGCTGCAGCACTTGGAGGAGCTTCTCCTTTTGCTGCTGTCGCCGGCGGTCTGTGTCTTCTTGGGGAAGAGCTGCTTCTGCTGCTGCTGCTGCTGCTGCCCCTGCAACCCCGCGGGGAAGCAGCAGCAGCCGCAGAGCAGCGCCCGGGGCAGCGGCTGCTGCAGCAGCAGCCCCAGCGCTTGCAGTGCTGCAGCAGCAGCAGCAGCAGCAGCAGCAGCAACTTCTTGCTGCTGCTTCTGCCTGCGGGGCGCAGTCTGCTACGCCGTGGTGTCCTTCGGGGGCTTTCGGGAGTTCGGCTGGGTGCCCCGCTTTCTGTGGAAAGCAGCAGACTTGCAGCTGCTGAAGGCAGCCCGAGCAGCAATTGCTGCTGCCTTCGAGCTCCCGAATCTTCGCAGCAGCAGCAGCGTGGCTGCTGGCAGCAAGGAGCACCCCGCTGCTGCTGCAGGAAGCAGCAGCAGGGGCGTGGCTGCTGGCAGCAAGGGGCGCCCAGCTGCTGCTGCAGGAAGCAGCAGCAAGGAGCGCCGCGCTGCTGCTGCAGGAAGCAGCAGCAGGGGCGTGGCTGCTGGCAGCAAGGAGCGCCGCGCTGCTGCTGCAGGAAGCAGCAGCAAGGAGCGCCCCGCTGCTGCTGCAGGAAGCAGCAGCAAGGAGCGCCGCGCTGCTGCTGCAGGAAGCAGCAGCAAGCACTTGGGCGCTCCCTGGAAAGCGGGGGAAAGCAGCGGGAGCGAAGCCGCAAGTGAGGCAGCAGCAATTCAAAATAATGGAGAAGAAGAGAGTGGGGAGTGGGCCGGAGAAGCTGCTGCTGGTTCAGCCCTCGAGGGTTTGCTGCAGCAGCTGCTGCGCCCCAAGCCGCGGCTGCAGCACAAGCAGCAGCTAGCAGCCGCCGCGGCCTCTGCGCCTCTGCGCGAAAGAAAAACAAACTCAGAAAAGACTCCAAGAGAACAGCAGCAGCAGCAGCAGCAGCAGCAGCAGCAGCAGCAGCAGCAGCAGCAGCAGCTTCCCCCCGGCGGCGCCGCCCGCTGCTGGGCCGCGCTGGACCTTGCGAAGCAGCAACAAAGGCAGCAAGGGGGGCCCCCAGGGGTTTTGCTGCTGCTGAGGACTTTTGACTTGGAAGGCAGCGAAGTGGGGGCCCCCGGAGAGGCCCTGACACTGGCCAGCGGCGGAGTTCAAGTTCGGGGGGAGGGGGGGGAGCAGCAGCAAAAGAGCCGCAGGACAGCAGCTGCTGCTTCTGCTGCTGCTGCTGCTGCTGCTGCTGCTGCTGCAGATCCTCTTGCTGCTTCCATTGCTGAAGCGCTGCAGCAGCAGCAGGCCCCGCAGGCGCCCCAGACGGCCACGCTGCCCGAGGGCGCTGGGCCCAGCATGTGGGGGCTGCCTGCTGCCTGTTTGCTGCTGCTGCAGCGGCCGCAGCTGCCTGCGCTTTCCGCGCTGCAGCAAGAAGCTGGCTGGAGAAGCCTGCCTGCAGCAGCGCTGCCGCACTGGGCGGGGCAGCTGCTGCTGCAGTGCGCCAACAGCTGCTGCAGAGTCCCGCTGGGGCTGGTTGGGGACTTGCAGCGAATTTCTGCTGCTCGCCTGCCCCCCGGGGCTTCCCCGTGGGCCAAACTGGCTTTCAAGTACATCTTTGAAGAGCTGCGGGCCCCAGCAGCAGCAGCAGCAGCAGCAGCAGCAGCAGCAGCAGGGCCTCCCTGGGGGAGGTCTGCTGCAGCGAGGAGAGGCTCCGCCGGCGCGCAGGAGGCGCTGCTGCAGTGGCTGCAGGAGGCAGCAGTGCTGGGGCCTGCTGCAGCAGCAGAGATCCGGAAAGCCACAGAAGAAACACAAGAGCCCGAGCTGTGGGTGCTGGACTGCAGCAAAATTGCGGAGAAGCTGCAGAGGGAGTGCAAGACTTGCTGGGGGGAGGGGCAGCGCGCTGCTGCAGCAGGAAGCTGCTGCAGGCCAGCTGCAGCAGCAGGAAGCTGCTGCAGCAGCTGGCCCTGCGTGCTCAGCTGCTGCTTCTGCTGCCAGCTGGTGCCGCTGCTGGACGACGCGGAAACTTCGCTGGCGAAGCTGCGGCTGGAAAGCCGGCTGCTGCTGACTCCGTCGAGCCTGGCCTTCGTGCGGGGCTACCTGCAGCCGCTGCTGCGGGTGCGGCAGCGGCTGCAGCAGCTGCTGCAGCAGCTGCTGCGGCGGCAGCAAGAAGAGGCTTCGGCGGCTGGGCAGTGTCAGTGCTGCGGGCGCTGCAGCAGCAGCAGCAGCTGCTGCTGCTGCTGCTGCAGCGGCAAGAGCGCAGCAACGCTGGCGCAGCAAAACCGCCGGAAGCAGCAGCAAAGCCTCGCAGTGGACAAGTTCCTCGGCTGGGCGCTCTGCGGCGGCCCCGTGCGGCACCTGGTGGGCTTCGGCGTGTTCAACTTCCGAGTCTTCCCGCCGGACTCTCTCGTGGACGTCGGCGGCCACACGGAATCTCAAAGAGTTTTCTTTTGGAGAATATTTTCCGCAAATTCAATTCCGAGAAGTCCGCAGGACTTCCCGCAAGACTTCCCGCCAGCGCCGCGCGCGGCGCCGCTGCTTTCCTTCCGGGAAGCGCTGGAGCTGGGCCGGCGGGAAAGCGCCGGGGAAAGCTTTCCCTCCGGCGTTTCTGAGGACTTGGAAACTTCTAAAACGTTTTTTGCTGCTGCTAAGTTCATTCGAAACTTCGAAAGAGAAGTTCCCGAAGAAGACTTGAACTCTTCGTTCAAGTTCGCCCAACACCTCGCTGGCCTCCTCGCCAGGCGCTGCAGCCAAATGGCCCGACAGCCCCTCCTGCGGGCCCCGGAAGTGCAGCAGCAGTTCTCCCTCGAGTTCTGGGGCGCCGGCAGCTGGGCTGCGGGGGGAGGCAGTTTGCTGCAGCAGCAGCAGCAGCAGCAGCAGCAGCAGCAGCAGCGGCGGCAGCAGGGAACAGACGAAATAAGTCTAAACGAATTCCTGCAGACTTTGCTGCGGCCCGAGGCCCCCCACCTGCGCAAGGCTCTGGTCCCGGGCGACCTTTTTGACTGGCAGCAGCTGCTGCTGCAGCAGCAGCGGGAAGCTCTTCGCCGGGAAAGGGAAGCTGCTGCTGCTGCTGCAGCAGCAGCTTCTGCTGCTGCTGCTGCTGCTGCAGACTGGAGAAACGGAAAATGGACTTCAAGTCCGGCTCTGGAGGAAGAGGCCACGCACTGGCGCTGGGCAGCAGATGCTGCAGACCTGCAGCAGCAGCGAGCAGCAGCAAGGGCTGCGCAGCAGCAGCAGCAAACCTGGGAAAGGGAAAGGGAGCTTCAAAAGCTCAAGGAAAGAAGAAGACAACTCGAAAGAGAGGCCCTGCAGCCTCCAAACCTCCACGACTTCTTTTTTTCTTGAAGTAAAATTTTCTTGAAGTCCCATTTTTCTTGAAGTCCCATTTTTCTTGAAGTCCCAACCCAACTGGCTTTCCTCATTTCACTTTTTTTTAATTTCGAAATTTCGAAATAACCACTGAGCTGCAAGGCCGCCACTAGAGTGCAGCCAGAGCTGCCCCGAGGTGGACTCTAGGGCTTTAACAAACCCTAAACCCTAAACCCTAAACCCTAAACCCTAAACCCTAAACCCTAAACCCTCCTAAACCGCCTACCCCGTAAACCCTCGTAGCTGCGAGCCTCCGCTACCAGTTGCAAGATTAGCAGAAGACGCCGCGGAGAAGAGCGGCGGCCGTCGTCAGTTGGCTGATTTTGAAAAATGAAAATTCAAATCGGAAAGCCATTGAGAAGCTGCCTTACTGAACACAAATGCAGAAGCTGCTGCTGCAGCGAGAATGGCCGCAGGAGTGAACTCTTGAAAGTGCGCTGCTGCTGCTGCTGCTGCTGCGGCGGCGAGCTGCTGCTGCTGCTGCTGCAGCTGCAGCAGACAGCAGCCCGAGGCATTCTCAGCAGCGGAGCAGCAGCAAGAGGAGCCTCAGCAGCGGAGCAGCAGCAAGGGGAGTCTCAGCAGCAGAGCAGCAGCAAGGGGAACTCTCCAAACTAAACAAACCCCGGGGGCTGCTGCTGCTGCTGCTGCTGCTGCTGCTGCTGCTGCTCCTGCGGCCCGGCAAATCGGCCGCGCTCGCTGGGCCCCTGCTGCAGCGCGAAGCAGCTGCTCTGCTGCAGCATGCGCTGCGCTGCTATGCTGCTGGTCTTGCTGCCTGCAACAAAAGGAACGTGCACGGAGTTGAAGCCTTCGCGCCAAACTTCGCAATTTAATGAACTGCTGCTTTCTCCTCGGCTGTGTGGAGAGGACGCTTGGCGAGCTGCGGTGTCTGTACACCGCGGCCGCGGCCCGCCCAGTTCGTTCTGCTGCGCCTCTCGGCTGCAGCCGCGGCTTCTTGCAAGTTCGCAAACTGGCCCATTGTGTTGTTCTGCAAATAAAAAGAAATTTGTTTTCAAAAAGAATCCAAAGCTCTTCAGAAGCTCTCGGGAAGACCTCCTGCAAAGCCCAGACTCAGTCTCGGCTTTCTTGCAAAAAAGAACGCTGCGCAGCAGCCAGCTGCTTCTTTCTGCCTGCTTCTGCCTCCCGCTGCTGCTGCTGCTGCTGCTGCTGCTGCTGCTGCTGCTGCTGCTGCTGCTGCTGCTGCAGCTGGCTCCGAGATCCCGCTAGAGACTCTGCTTCTGCTGCTTCGGTGGCTCTTACTGATCGCTTTGCTTGGCTTTTGCCTACTCAGCCCACCCACCGCTCGCGCGTGGCTCGTTTTGGCGGCGATCTCCGGACTCCCTCAGCGCGATCTCCCGGTAAACTTTGCGGATCGACAAATTCACAATTCGGAAGTACTCTTGCATTTGCGAGTCCGAGAGCTCTGCATGCAAACAGCAGCACGGACGCAGCAGCAGCTGCATGCTGCTGGCAGCAACTGCTTGCTGCTGGCAGCAACTGCTTGCTGCTGGCAGCAACTGCATGCTGCTGGCAGCAACTGCATGCAAAAAGAATTTTCGAAAACAAAAAAACAAAAAAAAACAAAAAAAACAAAAGACAGCTCACCCGCGTAGTTCGCGTCGCCGTTCAGAAAGAGCAGCCGGCGAAGTTTGTCTTCGAGGTTTCTTTCAATTGCAATGAGCCTTTGGAGGTCCACGTCGTAGCTGTTGACTTGCTGAGTCATAATTCCCTGAAGAAGATTTAATTTCAGCACAAGTCCGCGAGAGTTGCGGAATTCGCTGAGACGGAGAGCTTTCCGAGAAGAATAAAAAGAAATGACCAACACTTTTCCAAGACTCACTTGCAACTTCTTGCAAAAACGAAAAAGAAATGAAACTTTTCCAAACTCACTTGCAAGTTCTTGTAATAACAAAAAAGAAATGCGCAAATACTTTTCAAAAACCCACTTGCAACTTCTTGCAAAAACAAAAAAGACATGAAACTTTTCCAAACTCACTTGCAAGTTCTTGCAAAAACAAAAAAGAAATGAAACTTTTTTCAAAACTCACTTGCAAGTTCTTTCAAAAACAAAAAAGAAATGAAACTTTTCAAAACTCACTTGCAACTTCTTGTAGGCCTTCTTGTACTGACAGTGCACTGCCCGAATGTGCTCCAAGTCCTCCCCAAGAGCTTTCACTTCTTGCAAAACTGACTCTTGAACAGCAGCGCATTCGTCGGGGCCAATCCTCGCCACGGGTTCTTCAGGAATTGCAAACTGCAGCAGCAATCCGCAGCAGCAATCCGCAGCAGCAATCAGCAGCAGCAGCAGCAGCAGCAGCAGCAGGCAGCAGCAGCAGTCCGCAGCAGCAAAAGGACTGCAGCAGGAGCCGCCGCGACGCAGCCACGGCGCATTCTTCGAGCAGTTGAATTCAAGAAAATGAATTTATTACTTTTAATGTCTTTAAATGCGTTTTTTATTTTTTAAAAGCAGTTTTAAATGCTTTAAAAAATAAAAACCCAAATGCTCAAAACACTCACAGAAGACTTCGGCTCAGGAAGGCAATTCGAAGAGTAAGGCAAAAGCTGCTTCGGCTTTTTGCGGCTGTCTTCCGAGCGGCCCGCTCGCTGGGCCTGCACGACTGTCAGCTTGTACTGGGCTGCAGCAGCAGCAGCAGCAGCAGCAGCAGCAGCAGCAGCAGCAGCAGCAGCAGCACACAAAAAGGACAATTATGGGAAATTAAAAGCTTTTAAAAAGGCACTTGTCCTTTTCAAGAGCAAGATGACTCTGCACACACTCAGGCGGCCACGCTGCATGCATGCAGCTGCTGCGCACTTCCTTCGAGTTCCTGCGCAAGTTCTTCGAGTTCGTCCACAGAACACGGCTGCAGGTCTTGGGCCTGAGTTGCAAAAAACCGCAAGAACAAGAGACCAAAAGGCTGCTGCAGCGCAGCAGCAGCCCGGGGCTCTTTCTGCTTGCTGCAGCGCAGCAGCAGCCCGGGACTCCTTCTGCTTGCTGCAGCGCAGCAGCAGCCCGGGGCTCTTTCTGCTTGCTGCAGCGCTGCTGCAGCGCAGCAGCAGCCCGGGGCTCTTTCTGTTTGCTGCAGCGCAGCAGCAGGCTGGGCTCTTTCTGCTTGCCATTCATGTTCTCTACTCTTCCCTTCTGCTGCAAAGAAGGCCGCCCAGCACTTCCCGAACGGGGCAAAGTGATTGAAGATTAAAAGATTAAATTAAAGATTAATCCGATTAAAAATTAAAAATGAATTACCGTTAAGACACTGAGGCGTTTTTCCACTTCTTGCATTTGCGTGTGGCGCCTTCCGTAGCAGACGCGGCAGTCCGCAGCTGTCTGCTGCAGCGAGCTGTGGACTTGATCGGCCTGCGGAAGTTTTGCAGCAGAAGATTCGCAAAAAGAGCGATCTCTAGCAGATTTAAAAAGAAAAATATAATTGAAATGAAATGAAATGGAAAAGAAAAGAAACGCACTGCTTTCAAAGCGCTGTAGTAGCTCGAAACTTCGTGCGACTGCACTTCCAGCTGCTGCTGCAGTGTATCGAGCTTTCCGCGCAGCTTGGCCAGCTTGTCGAGGGCAGTTGAGAGTCTGAAGATCAGTTCCAAAAACACTCCAAAAGAGTTCAAATCTTGCGAATTTTTGCCCCAAATGTGACAATAAAACAGAATAAAAGACAAATAACATGCAACAATCTTAAGAACTTCGAACTTGCACAAAAACTTGCACAAGACGCTGCTCCATGCTTGCTAGACAAGGGGAACTGGCGCCACTTACACCATCGAAGGATCTGTTTGCAAATCTTCTGGAATGCCTGCAGCTGCAGCAGAACAACAAAGAGAGCCAAAAATGTTGTTCTTATGAGTGATTATTTGAAAAATAACTTTTAAATTTTGAAAAATAACTTTTAAATTTGCCGAAATTCCAATTTCAGAACTTTTCCAAAACCAACAGTTCCCAAAGACCTACTGGTCTCTTTGTCGTCCGAAGTGTCCACGCTGGCCGTGCGGCTGAAGAAGCGGCCGCAAGGCGCTGGGGGGTGGAGGTTTTGCTGCCGGCCTGCTGCGGCGCTGCAGCACTCTCTGTCCTCCGGGCCATCTGCGTCTGCTGCTGCTGCTGCTGCTGCTGCTGCTGCTGCTGCTGCTGCTGCTGGGCCAGCGCCTCGCCGGGCCTCTGCCTGGAACTCGCCAATGCCGGAGCCCGTGATTGAGCGGACAATGTTCGAAGTTGAATTTGTGTGGCGAATTGAAGACCCCGGCAAAGCCCTGGGAGCTGAAGTCCTCGGGAGTTTGGCTCCGCCGTCCGTGCTGCTGCCGGGAAGCAGTTCTGCTGCTGCTGCTGCTGCTGCTGCTGCTGCGAGCTCGCTGCCGGGGGCGGGCCCCGTGCTGCGGCAGTTTGCTGCTGCTTGCTGCTGCGCCATCAGCATGGCTTGCTTCTCTTGTTCGAAGGCCTGGCGCTGCAGTTCAAGTCTTTCGCGCTGCTCCTTGAGCTGCTGCCTCTCGAGCTCGAGTTCTTCTCTTTCTTTGTTTTGCTGCTTCTCCAGCTCCTCCTGCCGGCGCCTGAGCTCCTCGCGTTCCTTCTCCTGCTGCTGCTGCTGCCTGTCTTGCTGCAGAGTCTCTTCTGCTGCGAGAGGGTACAGCGAGGAGGGCTGGAGCGTGGCGCGCTGCAGCTGCAGGGGGCCCTGGGGGCCCCCCTGCAGCTGGGCGTGGGGGCCCCCCCCCTGCCACTCGCTGCAGGAGAGCGTCTGCACGAGGGGCCCCTGCTGCAGCCCCTGCGGAGGGTACACCCGCTGCACGGGGGGCCCCACGAGGGCCCCCCCCGCGTCCAAGAAGCTGGTCGGGGACAAGAAGCCTTCGCCGGGGCCGTAGGCGAGGCCCCCGGGGCCCCCGGGGCCCCCGGGGCCCCCGGGGCCCCCGGGGGGGCCCCCGGGGCCCTCGCCCACGGCGGGGCGGTAGGCGGGGTGGGAGCTGATGGGCGAAGAGAAGATCCGCATGGGGGAAGCTGCGTAGCCCCCCGGGGGCAGCGGCACCACTGGGAGGCCCCCCTGCAGCCGGGGCCCCTCGACGGAGGCATAGGTGTCCACGGCCTGGCGGTCGCCAGCCAGGGGGCCCCCGGGGGGCCCCCCGGGGGGCCCCCCGGGGGCCCCCACCAGCCCCCACCCCGCGGCCGTGCACAGGGGGCACCTGCAGCCCGGCTTGTGCACGTAAGTCCGCAGCGCGGGCTTGGCTTCCTCGCGGGCAAAGCCCAGGGGCTCCCCGCAGGCCCAGGGCCTCCGCGGCTTCGGCATGCTGCTGAGTCCCGCGGCCCGAGGCCCCCCCGCTGCAGCGCAGCAGCAGCGCCCCGCGAGCCCCGCAGCAGCAGCAGCAGCAGCAGCAGACAGCCCCCGCGCCGCTGCGGCCTCCGGCGCAAACAGCGGAGCCTCCAGCGCTTGCTGCAGCGCCTGCTGCTGCTGCGCGCCCGCAGAACGCCCCCGCTGCAGCTCCGCCCGCGGCCCCGCAGCAGCAGCAGCAGCAGCAGCAGCAGCAGCAGCAGCAGCAGGCCCGCCGCTCGCCAGCGCCCCCCCCGAAGGGCCCTCGCCTTCTCCTCGGAAGTCTTCGCTTCCCAGCAGTTCTCCGCAGCTCCGCGGCAGCCGCCGCCTCTCTTCAGGGGAGAAACTCCTCAGCTGCAGAGTCCACAAAGACGAGGCAGACAGAACATTACCACAAAATAAACGAGGCAAGCTGCAAGCCAACGCAGGGTGCTGCTGCGCTAGTCGCTTCTCCACTGCGCCTTCGAAAGGGCCTGCGCCGGCCGCAGCAGCAGCCCCCACGCCCCCAGCAGCAGCAGCAGCAGCAGCAGCAGCAGCAGCGCGGGGCGCCTCCTTCTCCGCCAGCCCCAGCACTTCCAGCTTTTCTCTTCGCAAGTCCCGGCCCCCAGGCCTCCCCCGCCCCCGCAAGGCCGGCTTGTGCAGAGCCAGCTCCACTGCGCTCTCAAGAATGCGGTTCGTCTCCTCCATGCTCAAGGGCTTCAAGTGCACCGGAGCTTCCTGCTGCTGCTGCTGCTGCTGCTGCTGCTGCTGCTGCTGCAGCTGCTGCAGCTGCAGCGGCGCTTCGGGAGGCCTTTGGCGTGCCCGCGGCAGAGGCTTCCTCCTTGCAAACGGCAGCGAAAACGCCCGAGTTGAGTGGCCCGCAGCAGCTTCAGAAAGCCTCCACTCGGGCCCTTTTAATAAGCCTTCTCCGAATACCGCGCCAGAAGACAAGTCCGAAAGGCTTCTGGGCCCCAACTCGGGAATGAGGCGCGAAGAGCCCCCGCGATGCAGATTCAAGTCCGGCACGCTCCGCATGCGAAGCCCGCCAAAGTGGTCAAGACTTTCCCGTTGTTTCTTCGAAGACAATTCTTTTGCGAAGTCGATCTTGAGAGCCCTCGAACGCGGCTCCAGAAGAGCCGCCTGCTGCCCCCCTTTGGGCTCCGGCGGCAGGCCAGTTGAGCTGTCCAGGTTGCAGGAACAAGACTGAAATCCCTCGTCAGTGGACTCTGCGCTTTTGAACAGTTCACTGTTTTGAGTCAGCCTCCACCGAGAATCGCCTCTGTTGCCATCGGGGGCCCCGAACGACTCAGACCTCGGCGACTCTGAGAGATCCTGCAGTTCTTGAACGAGCCCTGGAAGTGTCTGGCCAGATGCTCCCTTGTCTTGACTTTGCTCTCCAGAAAAAGCACTCAGAAGCCTGGGGGGTTGTTGCGGCAGCTGCGAACGCCTGCTCGGACTTTTCAAGAGTTGCATGGCTTTCAGACTTGCATGGGAAGTGCTTCGCAGCCGTCCAGTCTGCATTCCGGAGCCCCTGAAAGGGAAGTTGGAGCTGTCCACTTCCGAAGAGTTTTCAAGTTCATTCGAGCCCTGCCGGCCTCGGCAATCGCGCTGAATAGCATGCTGGACTTGGCCGGCGCCATCGCCGTGCAGCACGGGGAACTCCTTGGCTGCCAGCAGTGTGTCGGCACCAGCGGGGAGGCTGCGAGACTCTTGCTGCAGCTGTTCTGCGATTTGCGCTTCTTCGAGCTCTGTTTGCTGCCGTGAACTTTCTCCGCGCGAGCGGCTTTCTGTGCAGCGGGTATTCCTTCCTGCGTCATGGCTTCGGCCTGCGCTGAGCTGCCTGCGGAGGCCTTCTCGAGAATCGGATGGATAATTGAAGTTGCAGGAATCGCACTGAGGGTTTGCGGCGACTTTATCCTCTTCAAAGAGCCCAGTTGGGTCCCGTCTTCGCTCTGTGGCTCCTTCAGAAGCAGCAGCAGCAGCCGCCCCGGCAGCCGCCGGGCTCCGCTGGCCACAAGGCTGCAGCGAGGTGTCAGTGGCCTCTGGAGGCGGGTGGCGAGCAGTGAACATCAAATGAGTCAAAGAGGAGAGCGCAGCAGCGAAGCCTCCCGCAGCAGACTGCTGCCTCTGTGCTGCTGCAGCAGCAGCACTGGGCAGCGCAGGACTTGGGTGGGAGCCGCTGCTGTTGGAAGAAGAGCTGCTGCCAGCAGCAAGCTGCTGCTGTTCCAGAGCTGCTTCCGCTTCTCCGACTTCAGTCTTCGCTGACGGCGCCAGCTCCCCCCTGCCACTGTTGCTGCTGCAGTGCAGCTTCTCTGGAGCTGCTTCCTCTTCTCCCGGCAAGTCCCCCTCTTCCGATTGGCTCCCACGTTTATCTGCAGGAATAACTCTGGAAGAAACCAAAACAAAAGGCGAAATTTGGCCCTGCATAGTTCCTGGTGAAACTGACTCACCGCCTACGCCGCTGAAGGCCGCGCTGCCGAATTCCCTACAGGAACTCCAAGTTTCGTAACTCGTGGAGTCTCTGCTGGGGCTTCTGCGGGATTCGCCGCTGCTGCTGCTGCTGCAGCTGCTGCTGCTGCTCCTGTCGGAGACGGAGCTGCAGGACTCGCTGCCGCTGCTGCACTCGTCGCTCTCGCTGCTGCTGCAGCTGCTGCTGCTGCTGCTTACTCCCCTTCTCCCGCTGCTGCCGCTTCCTTCGTTCTCAGAAGCAACACCGCTACTGCATGCAGAGCCACTAGCTGCCAAATGCCCGTCTCCCCTGCTGCTGGCTCCAAGGCCACGAGAGGCTCCCGGCGGCCCCGCGGGGGCTGTCTGCTGCTCCCTTGACTGATGCTCTCTAGAGGCTTCTCTGGAGCATCCTCGGCTATCCTCTTTCAAGTCCTCTTCCTGATGATCTTCTTTAATTTCGGTGGACAGCATCGGCTGCTTTCCCAGAAGCTCGCAAGGAGCCTCCTCGCGGGCAGATCGTGCTGCATCAGGAATTCCTGTCTCGTGGCTGCTGCAGTGCTGCTGAGGCTCAGGAATAGTGCAAGCCCGAGTATAAACAGGCTCTGCTGAAGCTGCTTGCTTCGGCTGCAGTTCATTTTTTGCTTCGCTTTCTTCTGACGAGGCGCTGGAGAATCTCTTCGACTTGCATTGCGCAATTCCAATTGGGGCGCCGGGCCACGGAACCCGCGAGATCTGCCGCGATCCAGCAAGCCGGCAGTCATGAAAATCCCGCGAAGTCTCCAAAGTGACGGACTCTCCACTGAATAATCGTTCTGCGCTGTTACTGAGCGATCTGGGGCCGCACTGGCCTGCTCCGGTGGAGTGCAGCTGCTCGAAAGGACGCGCAGGGCTCCAGTTTCTGGAAAGTTTGCCACTACTGGCAGTTCGACTGAAGGACTTTCTCCAACCGGCAAACTGTGGAGTTCCCATTGTGAAACGCTTCGAAGGAGTGAGGGGATCGGAGCACTGGCCTGCTGCGTCCTGAAAAGCGGTTCGCAAGTCCCCGAAACTGCTGCCAGTTCGTACAGGCTTCTTTGCTGTGATGCAACTTTTGGCATCTCTTCCTGGAAAACTGCTTTGTCTTCTCTGAGGCTTCTCAGTAGCTTCCACCATGCAAGCAGAGGTCGTCATCGGCTTCACCGACTCGCGCTGTTGTTCACACACGCCTGGAGAGCATTTTTCAGTAATTCTTTCCGCGCCTTCCGACGCATCCTGGAAGTTTCCAGTCTGCTCGCTGCTCTCTGCAGCAGATTCGAGAGAAGTCCAGAACGAGGGAGCCGCAGCAACAGGCATTTCTGAAGAACTTGAATTCCTGTCGCCTCGGCTTCTCTGCCGCTCTGCAGCCTCTCCAGCAGCAGACTGTTCACGAGAATGTGCAACTGAAACCTGGTGATCAGGCTTTTTAGGCTCTGTTTCCGCGCCTTCCGACGCATCCTGGAAGTTTCCAGTCGGCTCGCTGCTCTCTGCAGCAGATCCGAGAGAGGTCCAGAACGAAGGAGCCGCAGCCACAGGCATTGCCGAAAAACTTGAATTCCTGTCGCCTTGGCTTCTCTGCCGCTCTGCAGCCTCTCCAGCAGCAGATCGTTCACGAGAATGTGCAACTGAAACCTGGTGATCAGGCTTTTTAGGCTCTGTTTCCGCGCCTTCCGACGCATCCTGGAAGTTTCCAGTCGGCTCGCTGCTCTCTGCAGCAGATCCAAGAGAGGTCCAGAAAGACGAAACCGTAGCAACAGGCATTTCTGAAGAACTTGAATTCCTGTCGCCTTGGCTTCTCTGCCGCTCCGCAGCCTCTCCAGCAGCAGATCGTTCACGAGAATGTGCAACTGAAACCTGGTGATCAGGCTTTTTAGGCTCTGTTTCCGCGCCTTCCGACGCATCCTGGAAGTTTCCAGTCGGCTCGCTGCTCTCTGCAGCAGATTCGAGAGAAGTCCAGAACGAGGCAGCCGCAGCCACAGGCATTGCCGAAAAACTTGAATTCCTGTCGCTTTGGCTTCTCTGCCGCTCTGCAGCCTCTCCAGCAGCAGATCGTTCACGAGAATGTGCAACTGAAACCTGGTGATCAGGCTTTTTAGGCTCTGTTTCCGCGCCTTCCGACGCATCCTGGAAGTTTCCAGTCGGCTCGCTGCTCTCTGCAGCAGATTCGAAAGAGGTCCAGAAAGACGGAGCCGCAGCCACAGGCACTGTCGAAGAACTTGAATTCCTGTCGCCTAGGCTTCTCTGCCGTTCCGCAGCCTCTCCAGCAGCAGACTGTTCACGAGAATGTGCAACTGAAACCTGGTGATCAGGC
>NW_013654464.1:0-22550 GCF_000499385.1 Eimeria necatrix
TCCCGCCCCGCGGCCGGGGGGGCCCCCCGCCCCTCCGGGGGGGCCCCCTCGCCTTCTAGACCCTCCCCCGCGCCTTCCCTCTCCGACCCGCCGCCCCCTCCCGCCCCCGGGGGGCCCCCGTGGCTGCTGGCGTGGCGGGCCCTGGCGAGGAGCTCGTGGAGGGGGACTTGGAAGTATTTGAAGTTTTTGGGTTCGAAGTGGAGAGTGGGGGGCCAGGGTACCACGTGGGTACTGACGGGCTTGTTGGGGGTGCGGCTTTCGAGGTACCCGGGGGCCCCCCAGAGGCCCACGCAGGGGCCCACGGGGGCCCCCCGCAGCACGCAGGGGGCCCCCCGGGGCACCACTTCTTCCAGGAAGGCCTTCGCGCTGCTGCAGTGCACCACAGGCACTTCCTCCGGAGGCACAGGCAGCAGGGGGGCCCCCCGGGGGGCCCCCCGGGGGGGCTGGCCTGGGGGCCCCCGGGGGCAGGGGGGGCCCCCAGGTCAGGGGGGCCCCCTGGGGCAGGGGCACAGGGGGCCCCTGCTGCTGGGGAACTGGGACACGGTGGAGGCATTGTGGCTAGCTGCAGCTAGCTATGGCTAGCCACAGCTAGCTGCAGCTAGCCACAGCTAGCTAGCCAGAGAGCCGCAGATAGCTGCAGCTAGCTGCAGCTAAGAAGAGCAGCAGCAGCAGCAGCAGCAGCTGCAGCACGGGGCGCTGAGCTGCTGCTGTGGGGCCCCTCAGGGCGTCTTGGGAGTTGAAAAAGAAAGAAAATAATTTAATTTAATTTAATTTAAAAATTAAAATTAATTTTTAATTTTAATTTAATTGAAAAAGACAAAAAGGCGGAAAGTCGATGCCCCAGCTGCGCCCGACTCCCCAGCCCGATCGAGGCCCCAAACCCTAAACCCTAATTTCAAACCCTAAACCCTAAACCCTAGTTTCAAACCCTAAACCCTAAACCCTAATAGCTAAAACCTGAAATACGAACCCTAAGAGACATATGTTCTTCGTCCAAACTCGATGGGTGAGGGGAAGGGGAGTCTTCGTGTTCAGATTTAGGGTTTAGGGTTTAGGGTTTAGGGTTTGGGTTCCACGGTTTAGGGTTTAGGGTTTAGGGTTTAGAGTTTGTTGGTCTTTAACGGCGTTTTTACTCCATTTCAACGGAATTTCAGTGCTCAGGGTGTGTCTTGGGGCTTTCGGGCTTTGGGTCTAGGGTTTAGGTCTAGGGTTTAGGGTTTAGGGTTTAGGGTTTAGCGCTTAGGGTTTAGGGTTTGATTCTAGGCGGGTGCTTGCGTCGTATATGCGCTTGCATAAGGCTTTCGCGCCTAAACCCTAAACCCTAAACCCTAAACCCTAAACCCTAAACCCTGGAGGCTTTGGGAGGCTACAAACGGCAGAAGATATGCAAACGGCGAAAAGAGCATTTAGGGTTTAAAGGCTCAGGGTTTAGGGTTTAGGGTTTAGGGTTTAGGGTTTGCAGAAGGACGCTTGCATGCCTTTTATCAAACGTACTTTGGGGCTGCTGCCTCTTTTGTTCTTTGCAACTGAAGCTCCAAGCCTTAGCGCTGAAGCCCTAAACCCCAAACCCTAAACCCCAAACCCTAAACCCCAAGCCCTAAACCCCAAACCCTAAACCCTAAACCCTAGCCCTAAACCCTAGGAACAACGCAATGGCGTGCGCCGCCTCCGTGGCTAGCTGCAGCTAGCCTCGGCTGGCTGCAGCTAGCTACAGCTAGCTGCAGCTAGCTGCAGCCTGCTGTAGCTAGCTGTAGAAAGCTGTAGCTAGCTGTGGCTAGCTGTGGCTAGCTGTGGCTAGCTGTGGCTAGCTGTAGCTAGCTGTAGCTAGCTGTAGCTAGCTGTGGCTAGCTGTGGCTAGCTGTGTGGGCACAGAGGCCTTTTGTTGATATTTGTGCACAGCCAAGGCCTGTCCCGAGGCTACTGGGACTGTGGGACCAGGGAGTAGGGTTTAGGGTTTAGGGTTTAGGGTTTAGGGTTTTTGGCATAGGGTTTGGTCTGGAGGGTTTAGGGTTTGGGGAAAAGAGGCTAGGGTTTACTGGGGCTGAGGGTTTGGGGGGGCGGCCAGAATGGCGCGTGCAAGGGCTCTGTCTTTGCGTGGAATATGTCTACTTGTTTCGAGGGTTTAGGGTTTAGGGTTTAGGGTTTAGGGTTTGGGGTTTAAGGTTTTCCCCTCTTTGTTGCCTCGGCCTGCTGAGACGGCGGCGGCGGAGTGTCTAGCTGGGGTGGGTTGTTGGGGCCCTGAGGGTTTAGGGTTTTGGACGCGGAGGCCAGGGTTGGGGGTTTAGGGTTTGGAAAGTGGGGTTTAGGGTTTAGGGTTTAGGGTTTAGGGTTTGGGCGGGGTTTGGTGCTGAACTCGCTGGGGAGCGACAGAGGTCGTGGCTGGGGCGGCCGCTGCAGCCGCGCAGAGTTAGAAGACGAGGAAATTAATTTGAATTTGAAAATAAAAAAAAGAAAGAAAAGAGAAGACAATTCGTTTTAAGCGGACGGAGCTAGGGTTTAGGGTTTAGGGTTTAGGGTTTAGGGTTTGGGGTTGCGGCGCACGAGCGGTTCGGTCTGCGTGGCTGCGGCGGCAGCCGAGATCAGCGGCGTTTCAAGGCCTTTAATTAAAAAAGATTAATTATTTTAAAAGAACTTTTTGTTTTTAATTTAATTAATTCAAATAAGTGACGCATTTGGAACTCCGAAGCTGCATTTCAGCGCCGCTGAGTCACTTCGCTCGCCCGCGCCTCGCTGCCTTTTCAGGTGTACGTACACCGCAGCGCCTCTCCCGCAACTCTTCTTCTTCCTTTCTTCGGCTGTATCGACACCAAATAAATAATTAAAAAAGAGACGGACAAGAAGGTCACTTGCTGCACCAAAAGTTCGGCTGCGAGCGCCGAGGGTTTAGGGTTTGGCCAGGGCTGGAGCGCCAAAGGCGCGGTTTCGGGCGAGGGTTTAGGGTTTAGGGTTTAGGGTTTGCCCCCGCCGCTCCCGCTCCCTCCAGGCCCCCGCTGCGCTCTTCGCTTTCCCCCCCCCGCCCCCCATGCTGCTGCTGCGTCTCCTGCTGCTGCTGTCCGCAGCAGCTGCTGCTGCGCCCCCAGCAGCAGCAGCAGCAGCTCTAGCAGCAGCAGCAGCAGCAGCAGCAGAAACGGGGCTCCACCCCGCAGCAGAACCCACTGCAGCCCCACAAACTGACCTCACTTACCCGGGGGCCCCCGGGGGGCCCCCCGGCTTCTGGTCTTTGTCCCAAGACTCTGTGCATGCAGAGGGGGGCCCCCTGGAGGCCCTGGGGGGCCCCTACGTGTACCCTCCACCCGCTGCTGCTGCTGCAGCAGCAGAAGTCCCGCCTTTTGCTGCAGCAGAGGGGGCCCCCGGGGGCCCCATGATGGTGCACTTGGGGGGCCCCCTGGGCACCTCCCTGCGGCGCCCCTTGGGGGGCCCCCAGGGGGGCCCCCAGGGGGGCCCCCCTGAGTCTTCTTCTAATGGGCTTTCCCCCTCTGCTGCAGCAAAAAGGGGGCCCCTGGAGTCCCCAGTGGGGGGCCCCCAGGGGGGCCCCCCGCAGCAAACAGAAGAAGAAGAAAGAGACCCTCGAGAGCTTTTAAATGTACTATTTTTGTCTCCAGATTCTCTGGAAGTGAAGGAGGTGCAGCAGCAGCAGCAGCAGCAGCAGCAGCGGCAGCAGCGGCAGCAGCGGAGAGCAGCAGCAGTCAAGCTGCTGCTGCTGCTGCTGCTGCTGGCTCTTGCTGCTGCTGCGCTGCAGCGCCTCCGCAAAGGCTTCGCCTTCAGCCCCGCAGCTCTGCAGAGATTCTTCGCAGAAGCTGCAGCAGCAAAATATAAATCAGCAGCAGCAGCAGCAGCAGCAGCAGCAGCAGCAGCAGAAGCAGAAACAAAAGACCGAGCAGCAGCACTGGATGCGGACATGGACTCCGGCTTTGAAGACGAGAGCTGAAAACAGAAAACTATAATTAATTAATTAATTAATTAATTAATTAATTAATTAATTAATTAATTAATTAATTATATTCAACAAAAGAAACAATTAACGAGTTTTAAGAATAACACAAATTGGGCCTATCACAGAACAGCCCCAGGGGGCCCCCAGGGGCCCCCGGGGGGCCCCCAGGGGCCCCTCGGGGGCCCCCACCCCCAGCGTTGCTGCAGCAACACACACAGCAGCAGCGCAGCAGCAGCGCAGCAGCAGCGCAGCAGCAGCACGGGGGCCCCCAGGGGGCCCCAGGGGGCCCCACAACCTGGGGGCCCCCGGGGGGCCCCAAAGACTAAGCGCCTCTGGGGCCCCCCAAGGACTGGGTACCTCAGGGGCCCCCAAAGCCGGGGGCCCCTCTTGGCGGAGCGGCTGTGGGGCCCCCTTGGTCCCTTGGGGGCCCCCCTGCTGCTGCTGCGCTGCTGCTGCGCTGCTGCTGCGCTGCTGCTGCTCTCCCTGGGGTTTTAAAGGCTTTTACAGCTTCAGAAGTTCTCAACATTCGCAGCTAATCTTTGGGGGCCCCTTCCTTGGGGGCCCTTTGTGAGGCCCCGGGGGGCCCCCCACTTGTGCCCTTTTTGGGGCCCCTGGGGGCCCCCCACTTGCGCGCGGCAGGGGCTTCAAGTGGGTCTCTGTGGGGCCCCCGGGGGGCCCCTGGGGGCCCCCGGGGGCCCCCAAAGAGGCCCAGAGGTGCAGCTAAAGGCACTTGTCGAGGGTACTACTATGGGGGCCCAATATGTTCCATTTGGGGGCCCCCAAAAAGGCACTTGTACTATCTCATGAGAGCCGCCCGAGGGGGCCCCCGATGTGCCTCTGGAGACCCTTCCGGGGCCCCCGGGGGCCCCTGGGGGCCCCTGGAGGCCCCTGGGGGCCCCCGGGGGCCCCCTGGGGACCCCTGAAGGGCCCCCGAGGGCCCCCTGGGGGCCCCTAGGGGCCCCCGAGGGCCCCCTGGGGGCCCCTAGGGGCCCCCTGGGGGCCCCTTGGGGCCCCTATTTGAGGGGCCTCGGAAGGCTTTTTGGGAGCTTTTGTTATCGGTTTTAAATGTGGCCAGTCGCTTTATTTTTATCATTTGGGAGAAAGCGGCGAAATTGTCTTTGGCGGCGGCCTGGGGGCACAGCTAGGGTTTAGGGTTTAGGGTTTAGGGTTTAGGGTTTGGGGTTTGGGGCGGTGTGGCTGCGAGCAGCAGCTGCTGCTGCTCCTGGGGCACTTGTTTGCAGCCACAAGTCCCTTTAAATAAACCCTAAACCCTTTTTGTCTGTACTCAAAGAACTGCACTCCGCTTTGCTGTTCACTAGGGTTTAGGGTTTAGGGTTTAGGGTTTAGGGTTTAGCTGCTTCTGCCGCAGGAAGAGGCGGGAAAGTCGCTGCAAACAAATGGATAATAGGCAAATAAGAATAACTAAATAAATAAAATACAAATAAACAAATAAATATAAATAATAAATAAATAAATAAATAAATAATAAATAAATAAAAACAAATGAATAAATGATAAAGAGATAAACAACCCTCCAACCAGTCCTAAACAAAAAACAGAAACTTGCGGGTTCTCCGCATGCAGCTTCTGCTGCTGCTGCTGCGCAGCAGGCCAGAGCTGCTGCTGCTGCTGCTGCTGCTGCTGCAGCAGCAGCAAAGCAGCCACTAAAGCCCTTTTGCTGTTGTGGGCCCAAATACATACAGAGCAACAGGGGCCCCCCGGCCCCACCCTGGGGGCCCCGGGGGCCCCCCTTTGCTGCGCTCTCTTAGTCCCTGCTGTGCAAGCTCCCCACCAGCTAGCTGTAGCTAGCCGCAGCTAGCTGCAGCTAGCTGTGGCTAGCTGTGGATAGCTGTGGCTAGCTGTGGCTAGCTACAGCTTGCTGCTGATAGCTGCAGCTGTACAGCTAGCCACAGCTAGCTTCAGCTAGCCACAGCTAGCTTCAGCTAGCCACAGCTAGCTTCAGCTAGCCACAGCTAGCTGAGGCTAGCTGCAGCTCGCCACAGCTAGCCACAGCCAGCTGAGGCTAGCTGCAGCTCGCCACAGCTAGCCACAGCTAGCCTCAGTTAGCTGCAGCTCGCGTCAGCTAGCCACAGCTAGCCTCAGCTAGCTGCAGCTAGCTGAGGCTAGCTGCAGCTGTCCACAGCTAGCCTCAGCTAGCCACAGCTAGCTGCAGCTAGCCACAGCTAGCTACAGCTAGCTACAGCTAACTGGGCCAAAGGAGGGAGAGGGGAGAGCTCAAAAACAAAAAAAGAACTCAGGAGCAAAAGCCCCATGAGCTGCTGCATGCGGCATGAAGCCGCGCGCAGTCTAATAACTGCTGCATTTCGCTGCTGCTGCTGCTGCTGCTGCTGCTGCTGCTGCTGCTGCTTTTGCTGGCAGCAGCGACTGCAGCCAGTGGACAAATATTAAAACAAGTCTAACTACCTGCACGCTGTGGAACTAGCGATGAACCAATTGCTGCAGGAGTGTTGCTGCTGCTGCTGCTGCAGCAGCAACTCCTCCACCAAAACCTTGACTAACACGTGGCTTTTGGAGCAGCAGCAGCAGCAGCAGCAGCAGCAGAACGCAGCTGCTGCAGCAGCAAACCCCGCAGGGACGACAGCAGCTTTTGGTGCTGCGCCTCCCCATCACAGCAGCGCCGTCTTTGCTGCTGCTTTTGCTGCTGCTCCTGCTGCCGCTTTTGCTGCTGCTGCTGCTGCTGCTCTCTCTGCCAAACTTCCACCAAGGCCAGAGACACGCACAGGACTCGGCGAGATTCCTGCTGCTGCTGCTGCTGCTGCTGCTGCTGCAGGCGCGTGTCAGTTTGCTGCTGCATATGAAGAACCTGCTGCAAAATGCAAGCCAGCAGCACCCTCAGTCGCAGCAGCGGAGCTTCTGCTGCTGCTGCTGCTGCTGCTGCTGCTGCTGCTGCGTGCTTCGCCGTGAAGGCAGCCTGGAGAGAGGCAGCATGTTTTAGTAAAGGCTGCCACAGCACCACCAGTAAGTCCACGGGAGCAGCAGCATGAGCAGCAGCAGCAGCAGCAGCAGCAGCAGCAGCAGATCCCTCTTGCTGCAGCAGCTGCAGCCGCTGCAGCAGAGCACGCACTTTGACTGCGCCCTTCAGAGACGCCCAGGCGTAGCAGCAGCAGCTGCTGCTGTCATTCGAATCTGCTGCTGCAGCAAGACAGTTCCCCAGAAGCAGCAGCAGCTGGTCTCGTACACGCTCTGCTGCTGCTATTGATGCTGCTGCTGCTGCTGCTGGCGCTGCTGCTGCTGTTGCTGCTGCTGCTTTTGCTGAAATCCCAGTATCACGCCGCCGCCGCTTGAGTCTTGCTGCACCCTCTGCGTCGGCCTGCTGCTGCTGCTGCTGCTGCTGCAGCTCTTGATGCCGCTGCTTCCGCGGTGGAGGGCGCTGCAGCAACGGCTGCTGCTGCTGCTGCTGTTGCTGCTGCTGCTGTTGCTGCTGCTGCTCGTACGCAGTTCCCTGCTGCTGCTGCTGCACAGTCATCTGTCTGTGCGTCTGCCTCTGATTCTGCTGCTTCTGCTGCTGCATCTGACGCAGCGGAGCCTTTGCTGCAGTAGGGGCTTGCTGGCACTGCTGCTGCTGCTGTTGCTGTTGCTGCTGCTGCTGCTGCTGCTGCTTTTGCAGCTGCAGCGGCAGCAGCACCTCACCCTCCTCAAGCTGCTGCTGCTGTCCCTGCCGCAGTGGCGGCAGCAGCTCGTCCCCAACCTTTTGCTGCAGTCGTGCAGCTTGCTGCTGCTGTTGCTGCTCCTGTTGCAGTGGCAGCAGCAGCTCGTCCTCGAGCTGCTGCTGCGATAGTTCTTCCTGCTGCTGCTGCACCTGCTGCTGCTGCACCTGCTGCTGCTGCGACACACGCGGCTTACGCGCGCGTTGCTTCTGCTGCTGCTGCTGCTGCTGCTGCTGAGGCCCTTGCTGGCGCCGCTTACGCTGCTGCTGCAGCACTTTACCTTGCTGCTGCAGCATCTTGTCTTCCTGCTGCAGCACTTTGTCCTTCTGCTGCAGCGCCTTTTCGTGCCGCTGCAGCACCTCGTGCTGCTGCTGCTGCAACAAGTCCTGCTGCTGCTGCTGCTGCCGCTCCTGCTGCAAAGGAAGCAAAAACTCATCCTCAAGCTGCTGCTGCAGTTGTTCATCTAGTTGCTGCTCTGGCTGCTGCTGCTCAGCTTGCTGCTCCTGCTGCAGTGGCAACAGAAACTCGTCTTCAAGCTGCTGCTGCAGCTGCCCCTGCTGCTGCTGCTGCTGCTGCGGCTGCTGCCGCTCGTGTTGCAGTGAGAGCTGCTGCCTGACCTGAAGCTCCTGTTGCTGCTGCGCACTCTGCTGCTGCTGCTGCTGCTGCTGCTGCTGCTGCTCGGCTTGCTGCTGCTGCTGTCCCTGAGGCTGCCCCCGTTGCTGCTCCTGCTGCAGCTGCCGCTCTTCCTGCTGCTGCTGGTCTTGCTGCTGCTGCGGCTGCTCTTGCTGCAGCCCGAGCAGCAGCTCGTCCTCCAGCTGCTGCAGGTCTTTCTCTTGCTGCTTCTGCTGCTGAGCAGCAGATTGCTGCTGCTCTTCTTGCTGCTGTTCTTTCTCCAAAGACAGGGGGAGCTCTTTCCGAAGCTTCTGCTGCTGCCGCTCTTGCTGCTGCTGCTGCTGCTGCTTCTGTTGCCGCTGCAGCTGCTGCTGCTCTTGTGGCTGCCGCCGTTGCTGCTGCTGCTGCTGCTGCTTCGGTTCTCCCTTCAGAGAACGAATGAGTTGCTGCTCTTGCTGCTTCTGGTGCTGCTCTTGCTGCTGCTGGTGCTGCTGCAGTTGCTGCTGCTGCTGCTGCTGCCGACAATGCTGCAGTTGCTGCTTGTGACGTCGCTCTTGCTGCTGCTGTTGCTGCTGCTGCTGCTCTTGCTCAAGCGGCAGCACCAACGCATCCTCCAGCTGCTGCTGCAGTTGCTGCGCTTGCTGCTGCTGCTGCTCAACGTCCTGCTGCTGCTGCTGTTCCGGTTGCTGCTGCTGCTGCTGCTGTGTAACTTCTTGCTGCTGTTGCTCTTGCTGCAGCGGAAGCAGCAGCTCGTTCTCCAGCTGCTGCAGGTTTGCTTCCTGCTGCTGCTGCTGCTGCTGCTCAGGCGGCTGCTGCCCAGGTTGCTCTTGCTGCAGAGGGCCCAGCAGCTCATCCTCCATCTGCTGCTGCAGCTCTTCCTCCTTTTGCTGCAACCGCTCCTGCTGCTGCTGCTCTTGCTGCTGCTCCTGCTGCTGCTGCTCTTGCTGCTGCTCCTGCTGCTGCTGCTCTTGCTGCAGCTCTTGCTGCTGCTGCTCTTGCTGCAGCTCTTGCTGCTGCTCTTGCTGCGGTGGACAAAGCAATTCTTCCTCCAGCAGCTGCTGCCCATGCTGCTGCTGCTGCTGCTGCTGCTGCTGCTGCTGCTGCTGCTGCTCCTGCTCCTCCTGCTGCAGTGGGGCCAGCAAGTCCTCCTCCAGCTGCTGCTGGAGTGCTTCTTCTTGCTGCAGCAGCTTGGGCTCCTCTTGCTGCTCCTGCTGTTCTTGTTGCTGCTGCTGCTGCTGCTGCTGCTCTTGTTCCTCCTGCTGCAGTGGGGCCAACATCTCCTCCTCCAGCTGCTGCTGTTCTTGCTGCTGCTCCTGCTGTAGTGAAGCCAGCAGCTCATCTTCCAGTTGCTGCTGAAGTTCTTCTTGCTGCTGCTGCTGCTGCTGCTGCTGCTGCTGTTGCTGCTGCAGCTCTTGCTGAGGCACTTTAGGCTCCTGCTGCTGCTCTTGCTGGTCCTGCTGCTGCAGTTGCTGCTCTTGCTGCAGAGGAGACAGAAGCTCATCCTCCAGCTGCTGCTGCTGCTCTTGCTGCTGCTGCTGCTGCGGCTCTTGTTGCAGTGAGGCTAACAGCTCATCCTCTAGCTGCTGCTGAATTTGTTCCTCTTGCTGCAGCGGCTCAGGCTTCTGCTGCTGCTGCTGCTGCTGCTGCTGCTGCTGCTGCTGCTGCTGCTCTGGCTGATGCTGTTCTTGCTGCAGTGAAGCCACATTCTCCAGCTGCAGATGCTGGTGCAGTTGCTTCTGCTTCTGCTGCTTCTGCTGCTGCTCCCACTGCTGTTCCTGCTGCTGCTGCTGCTGCTGCTGCTGCAGCAATCCATCTTCTCGCTGCTGCTGTTGTTTAAGTTGCTGCTGCTGTTGGACTTGCTGCTGCTGCTGATGGCGTGTAAGAGGCTCCTGCTCTTCTTCCTGCTGCAGCAGCAGCACCGATTTGTCCCCCTCTACCTGCTGCTGGTGCTGCTGCTGCTTCTCCTGCTGCTGCTCCAACGGCCTCTGTCGCTGCTCCTCCTGCTGCTGCTGCTCGAGTTTGTGCTGCTGCTGCTGCTGCTGCTGCTGCTGCTGCTGCTGATTAAATTTGAAGCCGGCTGCCCCAAAAATTTCCTCGTCAAGACTCTCTATGGGCATACTGGAGGACTCCGGCTCCTCTTCATCTTCTGCTGCTGCTGCAGTGCTGCTGCTGCTGCTGCTGCTGCTGCTGCTGCTGCTGCGGCATGTGTATGGCAGCAGCGGATCATCAACGCAGCTAAGCTCGGCAACTCTAGGCGCCCTCTCTACAGCGTCAGCAGCAGCAGATCTTCGCTGCTGCTGCTGCTGCTGCTGCTGCTGCTGCTGCTGCGCTGCAGTGAGCTCTCGGATATGTCTGGCGTCAGCAGCAGCAAGCCGCTTGAGTCTCTTGACATCTTCTTTCTCCCGCTGCAGCAGCAGCAGCGTGTTGGCGAGCAGCTGCTGCTGCTCCTCTTCTGCTGCTGCTGCTTGCTGCAGTTCTTCTTTGAGGAGCTGCTGCTGCTTCTTGGCCATGAGCAGCAAGTGCTCGCGCTGCTGCGCCTCCTCGGCCGCCTGCTGCAGCTGCTGCTGCAGCAGCTCAATCTGCTGCTGCTGCTGCAGCAGCTGCTGCTCCTGCTGCACCAAAGCTTCTTGCTTCGTCTCCAGAGCAGCAGCAAGACGCTGGTTTGCTTCTCCCCAAGACTCATAGCCCTGCAGCTGCAGCTGCAGCAGCTGCTGCCGCAGCGCGTCGCAGCTTTTGCACGTGCTGCTGCTGCTGCTGCTGCTGCTGCTGCTGCTGCTGCTGCTGCCCTTGTCGCTGCTGCAGGTGCTGCTGCTGCTGCTGCTGCGCACCTCACATGAGCTGCCGACAGCAGCAAAAAGACTAGAGCGTGGGGGCCCCTCAGGGGTACCCCCGGGGGGCCCCCCAGGGGGCCCCTCGGGGGGCCCCTCGGGGGGCCCCTCAGGGGGCCCCTCGGGGGGCCCCTGAGCTGCAGCAAAATGTGAGGTATGGGGGGCCCCCCTAGGGGCCCCCCCCTCCATTTCGAATTCTCCAAAAGGGTTCAAATCCAGAAAGGGGGCCCCCTCAAGGGGCCCCTGCTCAGGGTGTTTGCTGCTTCGCTCCTGCTGCTGCTGCAGCGCAGCAGCAGGGCCCCCAGGGGGGCCCCCAGGAGGGGCCCCAGGGGGGCCCCCAGGGGGGCCCCCAGGGGGGCCCCCCAAAGTCTCGTATGGGGACTCTTCCACCTCAAGGTAAGAGCAGAGGCTGTCTTCGAGCTCCTGCAGCAAATCTTCATCAGCAGCAGCAGTTGCTGCAGCAGCAGTTGCTGCAGCAGCAGCTGCTGCAGCAGCAGGTGCTGCAGCAGCAGCAGCATCTTTCTTTTGGCCCTGCCTGCTGCTTGGGGGGCCCCCCTGGCTGCCCTTACCCGTCTCTGCGGCCCACCGGTGGGGCCCCTGAGGGGCCCCCTCAGCGTGCTGCTGCTGCTGCTGCTGCTGCTGCTGCTGCAGCTGCTGCAGCTGTTGCTGCTCCTGTAGGTTCTTTGGCGGTCGGCCCCGGCGTCTCTTGGGCGGGGGCCCTTCAAGCTGCTGCTGCTGCTGCTGCTGCTGCTGCTGCTGCTGCTGCTGCGCCCTGCGGCCTCGCCTGCTGCTGCCCGTCGGTGCCGCGTCAGCAGCGCCTAGCTGCGGAAAGGCAGCTGCTGCTGCAGTTGGGCCTGCAGCAGCAGCAGCAGCAGCAGCAGCAGCAGGGTAAGCAGCAGGGGCGTAAAGATCCTTTTGCTGCTGCCTTTGCTGCTGCTGCTGCTGGTGCTGCTGTTGCTTCTGCTGCTGCTTTCCGGAAGAGCCTTCACCAGCTGCTGCTGCTGCTGCTGCTGCTGCTGCTGCTGGGGGCCCCTCCCCAGCAGCAACCTGGGATATGAATGTAAGCATCTGGTCCCAGCAAAGGGCCCCCATGGGCCCCTTCCCCCCTGCTGCTGCTGCTGCTGCTGCTGCTGCTGCTGCTGCTGCTTTGGGGGGCCCCTCCAGGGGCCCCTCCAGGGGCCCCCTGGGCCCCAGCGAACCCTCAGAAAGCACAGGGAGCTCAGAGGGGCCCCCAGGGGCCCCCCGGTGTACTAAAGCAGGGCACATTACTCACGAGTGCTGCTGCTGCATCTGCTGCAACTGCTGCTGCAGCAGCAGCTGCTGCTGCTGGTGCTGCTGCTGCTGCTGCTCTTGCTGCTGCTGCTGCCTTACGGGTAGAAGCAAAGTTGCTCTGGAGGGGCCTGCGGGCCCTCCCCATCATTCCTGAGGAGCGTCTGCTGCTGCTGCTGTTGCTGCTGCTGTTGCTGTTGCTGCTGCTGCTGCTGCTGCTGCTGCTGCTCCCGTAGCCGCTGCTGCGTCTCGCCGCCCTTAGTGCTGCAGCTACGCCGCTGCTCGTAATGCCGGGCTAGTGGCCTTGCTGCTGCAGTAGCAGCAGCAGCAACAGCAACAGCAACAGCAGCAGCAGCAGCAGCAGCAGCAGCAGCAGCAGCAGGGGGGCCGGTCTACCCGAGCCTCGTCACCCCCGGCCGAGGGTTTAGGGTTTGTTCTTTTAACTGCAGCAACTCATATGGATGACTAAAAAAGATTACGAAAGAGGCCCCAGACCCGAGGGTTTAGGGTCTAGGGTTTAGGGTTTAGGGTTTAGGGTTTAGGGTTTAGGGCGAAGGGTTTAGGTTCTGGCAGGTGGGGAGGAACTACGGAGCCATCTTCTCTGCCCTTTCGTTTCTCCGCACTCTTCACAGTTGAGAAGTTTTATTTAGGGTTTAGGGTTTAGGGTTTAGGGTTTAGGGTTTAGGGTTTAGGATTTGGCTGAACGCCATAGCCGCTGACCCAGACAGCCCCAACTCCCCTGGCGCATGCTGTCAAGCATTAAGCATTAGGGTTTAGGGTTTAGGGTTTAGGGTTTAGAGATTAGGGTTTGTAGAGACTTTCGATGTTTTGCGGGGGACAAATTCGCAAAAAAGCAATTAGGGTTTAGGGTCTGCCCCTTGTTTGAAGAAGCAGCAGCTGCAGCAGCAGCTGCAGCAGCAGCTGCAGCAGTTAACAGCAGCAGCTTGAGCAGCAGCTGCAGCAGTCACAGCAGCAGCTTAAGCAGCAGCTGCAGCAGTGACAGCAGCAGCTGCTGCAGCAACAGCAACAGAAGCAGCAGCAGCCACGTCACGAGCAACAGCAGCAACAGCAGCAGCGGCAACAGCAGCAGCAGCAGCAGCAGCAGCACCAGTAGCAGCAGCAACAGTAGCACCGGCAAAAGTCGCAGCAACAACAGTAGGAGCAGCAGGAGCAGCAGCAACAACAGCAGCAACAGCAGCAGCAGCAGCAGCAGCAGTGGTCTTGATGAGGCTCTCCTGCCCCCTTCTGGACCGCTGGAAGTCCAGCTGGACGTACAAGTCCGCCCAAACCCTAAACCCTAAACCCTAAACCCTAAACCCTAAACCCTTGGTAGCAGCAGCGTGGCCCCCAAACCGGGGGCTCCGTCCGCGAAGGCCGCAAGCCGCAACCCTTTGCTGCTGCTGCTGCTGCTGCTGCTGCTGCTGCTGCTGCTGCTGCTGCTGCTCCCCTCACCCCAAAGGGCTCCACGGCTGAGGACCCACGGCCTAGGGTTTAGGGTTTAGGGTTTAGGGTTTAGGGTTTGTGCTGCAGGCTGCAGAAGTACCGCGGGGGCCCCCGCTGGAGCCTCCCCCGCTTTATGGTCCAGGGGCCCTTTAGGGGCCCCAAGTTTAGGAGGCCCCCCACTCTAACAAAGTGGGGCCTCCCGCAGCAAACTCGCCCCAGCAGCAGCAGCAGCAGCAGCAGCAGCAGCAGCAGCAGCAGCAGCAGCAGCAGCCGCAGCAGCAGCAGCAGCAGCAGCAGCAGCAGCAAGTTCTGCGATATGCTCAAGCTGCATGAAGTCAGCGGCAAATTCAAAGCCGTCAGCAGCTCACACTTCAACAGGGCGGGACTCGGGCCCGCGCCCTAAACCCTAAACCCTAAACCCTCAGGGTTTAGGGTTTAGGGTTTGCGGGGCCTTGGGGTTAACCCTAAACCCTAAACCCTAGACCTCTTTATCATTTTTGCGTCTTCTTTAACTACAGAACCTCCTAGCTGCTGCGCTCCAGTACCCCCCACTGCCCCACCCAACCCTAAACCCTAAACCCTAAACCCTAAACCCTAATTTGTCGCCTCAGCCCCAAAACAGCGTCTAATACTTCAGAGTCTCTGGCGCCATAACGAGAGCGGTGAGGGGGCCCCAAGGGGCCCCCGACCCGTTGGGCTGGGGCCCCTGGGGGCCCCTGGGGGCCCCCTGGGGGCCCCCGGGGGCCCCCGGGGGCCCCCCGGGTCCTGGGGTCACCTGGGGGCCCTTTGGGCCCCCCGAAAACCCCTAAGCGAAAACCCCTGAGGGCCTGGGGCCCCTGGGGGCCCCCAAAACCGCAAAAGCCAAACTACTTCTGCCTTGGCACCAAAGATGATGTGCAACGGGGGCCCCGGGGGCCCCTGGGGGCCCCCGGGGGGCCCCCAGGGGCCCCCGGGGGCCCCCAGGGGGCCCCCGGGGGGCCCCCCGCGACCCCGCCGCACGCACAACCACCACCACAATTTCGCCACCGTCCCTACTGGGGGCCCCCCAAGGGGCCCCCTGAGACCCACACCCAAGGGGGCCCAAGGGGCCCCTGGGGGGCCCCCGGGGGGCCCCCGGGGGCCCCCGGGGGCCCTCTACCCTCGGGGACCACAGCAGTACCTGTACTGCAGAAAGGGCCTCACGCCTTCGCGCTCGGACAGCCCCTGGGGGCCCCCAATGATCCCCTGGGGGCCCCCTGGGGGCCCCTGGGGGCCCCGTAGACCCCCAGGGGCCCCGTAGACCCCCGGGGGCCCCTGGAGGCCCCCAAGAAGCTCCTGGGGGCCCCCTGGGCCCCTGCGGGCCCCCGAGCGGCCTGGGGGGCCCCCGGGCTAGAGAGGGGCCCGCAGGGCCCCCAGGGGCCCCGGAGGGGCCCCGGAGGGGCCCCCAGGGGCCCCCAGGGGCCCCCGGGGGCCCCCCGGGGGCGGAGGGGGGCCCCCCGGGGGCCCCCTTCTGACAAAAAGGGCCTGAAATCTACTGTGCATATTTCTGAGACCACTCGCGGGCTGTTTGGTCATAACGGGCCCTGTCAGTTTTGTAAATGTGGGCGATTTCGGGGACCAGGGGGTCGTCTGCAGCAGCAAACCCTAAACCCTAAACCCTAAACCCTAAACCCTAAACCCTAAACCCTAGGTCCCGCGCTGGGGAGTCAGCCTCCCTCGGGGAGGCAGCAGCAGCAGCTCCGCCGCAGCCGCGGAACCGCGGGCGGCCGCGCAGCCGCAGGCCAAACCCCAAACCCCAAACCCCAAACCCTAAACCCTAAACCCTAAACCCTAAACCCTCGTACCGGGGTTGGGGTCTGTGAGCAGCGACGAAATGGACAGCAGCACTTTGCTAATGGTCAACGCAGGTGACCATTGGTCCTTGAGGATGTCGAGGCAAATGGCCCCTTGGCCGTTGATGTTGGGGTGGTAGATTTTGGTGGTGAAGTTCACCTGCGCAAACCCTAAACCCTAAACCCTAAACCCTAAACCCTCGCCGCAGCCGCGCCCCGCAAACCCCGGGCCCGGGCAGAGCATCAAAAACGCGCGACTAGGGTTTGGCTCTGGCGACTACGGCTTCCCAGCTAGGGTTTAGGGTTTGCCAGCTAGGATTTAGGGTTTGCCAGCTAGGGTTTAGGGTTTGCCAGCTAGGGTTTAGGGTTTGCCAGCTAGGGTTTAGGGTTTGCCAGCTAGGGTTTAGGGTTTGCGAGCTAGGGTTTAGGGTTTCGCACCTTCGGGGGTTTAAACGGATAATCTGAGGGGAAATGTATATTCAAGAAGAAGACACCGCCGCTGTAAGGACTGCAGCAAAACGCAAAACCCTCACCCACCTCCCTAAACCCCAAACCCTAAACCCTAAACCCTAAACCCTAAACCCTAAACCCTGAAGGGTGGGCGAACCGGCGAGCAAAACCTCCGGACAAAGAACTCCCTGGAAAGCAGACTGGGGCCTCCAGAACCAGGGCTTGGGGTCTAGGGCCTAGCACCCACTAGGCCTTAGGGTTTAGGGTTTAGGGTTTAGGGTTTAGGGTTTACCTGTCCTCAGGCCCCATAATGGTCGCCTGCCAGTGGAAGAGGTCATCGCCCACGGGGCCCGCCGAGCAGTTTGTGGGCGGGTCCTTACTCAGGTCATTGAGCTCCTAAACACAAACCCTAAACCCTAAACCCTAAACCCTAAACCCTAAACCCTAAACCCTAAACCCTAAACCCTAGCTGCCCAGCCAGCGCCTAGCAGGACGTACCCCGGAACCGCGAAGCCAAACCCCAAACCCCAACCCCAAACCCCAAACCCCAAACCCCAAACCCTAAACCCTAAACCCTAAACCCTAAACCCTAAACCCTAGAGACCTTGTTAATCCGTTTAAGCGCCATTTTGCCTGGAAAGAAAGAAATGATTAAAAGAAGCGGCAGGCCTTAAGAGAGGCCGGAGGCCGCAGCAGCGAATTGAGGTGTCTGTACACCTGACGGGTGGCCAGCCAAAGGGAGGAAAGAACACACCCGAACCAAACCCTCGAAGCGCCCTGCAGCAGAAACCCAAACCCTAAACCCTAAACCCTAAACCCTAAACCCTAGCGGCCGCGGGCGGCCGCGGGCGGGGTCCAGAAACCCCAAAAGAGCGGCTTCAGCCCGGGAAAAGCAGCAGCAGCAAAGGAAGAAGAAGAAAGGAGGCAGCAGCAGCGCCGCAGCAGCACATGCGATCCGCAGCAGCAGCAGCAGCAGCAGCAGCTGCTGCTGCTGCTGCTGCTGCTGCTGCTGCTGCGCGAAAATAAGGCAGAGGGGAAGAGGGCACAGAAAAGGAAAAGTGAAGAGCCAGAAGGAGAAGAGGAGAGAGAAAGGAAAAGGCGCAGGGTCTGAGGTGTATGTACACCTCAGAGGAGCGAGGCGGACGCAACAAACGAATACACCCGGGGGCCCCCCGAACTGCCCGACGAAATTAAAGAAAAAGAAATTAATAATAAATGATTTATCTGCAATTTAAAGTCTTAAATACAAAACCCCAAACAAGTACCGTTGGGGGGCAGCAGCGCCGGCTCTCGCGCCCGCTAAACCCTAAACCCTAAACCCTAAACCCTCGGCCTAAACCCTAGACCCACAGAAACGAGGCGTCCAGTCCCAAGAAAAGATCTCTTTTTCATGCAGTTAAAGCAGAAACCCTAAACCCTAAACCCTAAACCCTAAACCCTAAACCCTCGCAGCAACCCTTGCTGCACGCCGCTTCTGTCGCTGCAGCAGCAGCAGCAGCGCCCTGCTGCTGCGCAGCACAGGGGCCGCAGCAGCAGCAACGCGCAGGCTGTCCGTTTCGAAGCAATTTTCGAATTAAAAAGATTTATTTTTACAAAATATAATATTTATCAACTTATAAGACTGTTTGCTCTCCAGTAAACCCTAAAAAAGGGTTTCAGAGGCCCCCCTCCGCCCGCCTCCCTACGCCCGGCCCTAACCCCACGCCCTCCTAAACCCTCAGGGTTTAGGGTTTTGTTTCTCTCCACACTAGGGGGCCCCCCGAGCAGCAGGAGGCCCCAGGGGCCCCCCGGGGGCCCCCCGCTAGTGTCCTAGCTCGAAGACACCCCGCAGCTTTTGCTGCTGCTGCAGCAGGGGGCCCCCCCCTGTGTGGGTCTAGCTGCTGCGCGAGACACTGCAGGGGCCCCCGGGGGGCCCCCGCAGGGCCCCAGGGGGCCCTGGGGGCCCCTAGGGGGGCCCCGGGGGCCCCTGGGGGCCCCTGCTGCTGCAGCGCATGCAGAGGAGCAGCTAGTTAGGTCTTTTCTTAGCTTTTGAGTTGCTGTTTGTCAAAAAATATTCCCTCAGTATAGATCTGCTGCAGTTAGTTATTTGTAAAACACTTTTTGCCGCAGAAGCAGCAGAGGGGGCCCCCTGGGGGCCCCCTGGGGGCCCCCTGGGGGGCCCCCTGGCTTGAAACTTCTTGCTGCTGCATGCAGCCCCGTGAAACGGCAAATGGCCTGGCTAGCTAGCTAGCTAGCTGGGCAGCTAGCCTAGCTAGCTAGACAAGCACCCCGCCAGCTAGCCAGCTAGCCAGCTAATTAGCTAGCTGGTTAGCTAGCTGGCTAGCCAGCTAGCTGGCCTGGTTAGCAACAGGGGCAGACACTACGTACGCAGCGAGCCCAGCTAGCTAGCCCGCTAGCTAGCCACAGCTAGCTGGGCAGCTGGCTAGCTAGCTAGCTGGGAGGCGCTGGGATCGCGATCCCGATCCCCCTGGGATCGATCCCGCGGGGATCGGGATCGTTTCGAATTTAAGAGCAGCAGAAAGTTCTGCAGCAGCAGCAAGTTAGCCAGCTGCTGCGTATTTGCATTACTCATTACTTATTCAGCCATATTTAGAACCATTCTAAAGCATTTAAATGCATTTAAATGCATTTAAATGCATTTAAATGCATTTAAATGCATTTAAATGCATTTAAATGCATCAAAATGTACTTAAATGAATTTAAATGTATTTAAAAATATTTAAATCTGTTCAAAAGTGTTTAAATTAATTAAAATGGACTTAAATGTACTTTGGTGTGGAATTATGTAAATTGTATTTATGTAATTTAATTACAAAATATATAAATGGATTTGTCTGCAAATAAAGTTATATAATTTAATTACAATATATATATTATATAATTCTATTTGTCTACAAATGCAAGTATTTAATTTAAATGCGATATATATATATATATGTTTATCTACAAATTATATATATATATATATATATATATAACATTATATATATATATATATAAAGTTATATATATATATATATATATGTACATGCATGCATATATTGTGTTATACATAAGCTCAACTAAAACAAACGCATATATACATATATACACACATATAAACATATATATATATACATATATATATATATACATTTAAAATATATATATATATATACATATATGTATGCACGGACACACATATATATATATATATATATATATATATATATATATATATATATATATATATATTATATATTACATATGTATATACATAATATATATATATTATATACATACATATTATATATGTATATAAATAGTATATATGCATATACATATTTATATGTTTCTATGTAGAATTTACTTCTTATATTTACCAATATAGACATGGAAATAAATATACATAAATATGTATACATATATACATTTATTCATATATTTATATATAAATATATGAATATATATATACAAATATATATATATAATCTATACATATATATATATAGATATATTATATATAAAAGCCTCTGAATACATATACGCGCATTCGGGTGTATACACATTCCAAATAAATTAAATAAATTGAATAAATAAATTAAATAAAATAAATAAATAAATAAATAAAATAAATAAAATAAAATAAAAATGAAGATACAAATCCGCATGCAAACTCCACTTAGTGCAAAAAGAAGAAAAGCCGCCACAGGCGGATTTCAAAAGTCCATTTGGCGGAAAAATTCTTTTTTTGAATTTTTCCAACAAAAAAAATAAATTAATTCATTTTTATTTCTCATTATGATAAGATAGTTCATTTTTATTTCTTTTTTCTCCAAACTTTTCGAAAAATGAATTAAAAGCTGCTTTCCACTTTTTGCATTCGCGAAACCCGCCTTCCAGGTGTACAGACACCACAACTTACCTGCGGAAAGCGCATGCAAACCCATTACCTACAACTTACAGCTAGCTACAGCTAGCTGTAGCTAGCTGTGGCTAGCTGTAGCTAGCTGTGGCTAGCTAGCTGCAGCTAGCTGTAGCCAGCTGTAGTTAGCTGCAGCTAGCTAGCTGCAGCTTGCTAGCTGCAGCTAGCTAGCTGCAGCTAGCTGTGGCTAGCTGCAGCAAGCCGTGTCTGCAGCTAGCTGTAGCTAGCTGTAGTTGGCAGCAGCTAGCGGTGGCTAGCTGCAGCCAGCCGCGAGAGCTACGTGGGGTGCCCGGGAGGTCCCAAACCCTAAACCCTAAACCCTAAACCCTAAACCCTAAACCCTAAACCCTAAAAATGGAGGATTAAATTAAATAAAATTAAGTTAAATACTAAATGTCCTAAAGGGTGCTGCTGCAGGCGCCGAGCCCAGTCGCCCAGGCGCGTTTGGCGCCGCTACCGCTGCTGCAGCAGCTGCTGCAGCTGTCGCTGCTGCTGCTGCTGCGGCTGTTGCTGCTGCTGCTGCTGCTGCAGCAGCAGCAGCAGCAGGAATGCGCGCAGCCATTAATTACCCGTTCCCTGTTTGTGTCTCCTTTCTGCTGCTGCTACCTGAAGTGGCAAACGAATGCATAAACACAGAGCCCGATCCCCTCGACCCCCTCTGCTGCTGCTGCTGCTGCTGCTGCTGCTGCTGTTGCTGCTGCTGCTGCTGTTGCTGTTGCTGCTGCATTTCCTGGCGCCCCCCGCTGCCCCGCAGCTGCTGCAGGGGCTGTTCGTCGCTGGCCCTGAGCTGGGCGCTGCCCAGCTTCCCACTCTCCCCGCTGCTGCTGCTGCTGCTGCTGCTGCTGCTGCTGCTGCTGCTGCTGCTGCAGCGCAGCAGCAGCAGCAACTACTCGGAAAGCCCGTGGGCACTGTAGAGCTGCTGCGCATCAGCAGCAAGCGGGTAATAGGGCCCCAAGGGAAAGGACAGCAGCTGCGCATAAGCAGCAGAGAGGGGCCCCTTGAGTTCGGGGCCCCCGGGGCCCCCGGGGCCCCCGGGGCCCCCGGGGCCCCCGGGGGCCCCCGGGGACTGTGGGGCCGCTATAAAGGGGAATGGAGACAAAGAGTACCCATAAATGTCGCTGTAAGTACCCTCGGAGAAGACCAGTGGTCCATCTCTGCTGCTGGGGGGCGGGAGGACGCAGCGGCCCATGGGAAGGGGCCTCTGGGGGCCCCCGAAGGGGCCCCGGGGGCCCCCCTCGGGGGGGCCCCCCGGGAAGGGGGGCCCCCGGGGGCCCCCGCCCTCGCCGCGGCGGTAGCGCGGCCGCTGCTGCTCGTGCGCGTGCGCTGCTGCTGCTGCTGCTGCTGCTTCCCAGGGGTGCAGCATTGCTGCAGGGGGCCCCCTGCCTGCGGGTCCCGGCCCCGCTGCTGCTGCTGCTGCTGCTGCTGCGTTCTCCGCTGCAGCAGCAGCAGCAGCAGCAGCGGCGGCGGCCTGCTGGGGGCGTCTGTGGCTGGGCGCGGCGCCGAGCTTGCCGCCCTGGTGCTGCTGCTGCTGCTGCAGCAGGTGGAGCGCGTTGCTGCTGCTGCTGCTGCTGCTTCTCCCGCTCTGTTGCTGCGTCTGCTGCTGCTGGCCCTGCTGCTGGTTCTGCTGCTGGTTCTGCTGCTGGTTCTGCTGCTGGTTCTGCGCGTTCTGCGCCGCCGCCGCCGCCGCCGCCCCCTGCTGCTGCTGCTGCTGCTTGGCGTAGCTGCTGCTGCTGCTGCTGCTGCTGCTGCTGCGGGCGGAAGAAGCAAAATGCACGAAGACCATCCGGCCATCTATTATCCTTTCACTCATTTGCACTGCTTTGAAGGCCTCCGAAGGAGTGGCGAAGTTCAGAAAGCCGAAGCCGCGGCTGCGGCCTTCGGCGTCGCGGACCACCACGCACTCCTGGAGGGCCCCGAAGACTCCAAAGACTCTTCTCAGAGTTTCCGAAGTTGTTTGGTCGTGTAAATTGCGAACAAAGAGCTTTGTTTGGTCCTTCGCGGCGAACAAATCGGCCGCCAGCTTCACCTGCATGCATGCATGCATGCATGCATGCGCGCATGCATGCGCATGCACGCGGCGTGCGCGCAGCCCGTTTGCGGGTTTCGCACGCTGTTTCGGGCTATTTAAAGGGTTTAATTGGTTTAATTTGTTATTTTATTAATTTAAAGCGTTTAATCGGCCGCTTTGGGCGGCGCGCGCACCTGGAGCTGGCGGCCGTCGAGGGTGAGCGGGCAGGCGACGAAGCAGCGCGAGACCCCCTCCGGGAAGGCGAAAGTGACGAATCCGTAGCCCCTGCTTTGCCCGTCTCGCTCCCGAACTATTAAGGCGTCTGCGACGCAGCCAAAGGTGCGAAAAAACGCCAAAAAACGCTCGTCAGAAGTGCAAAAATGGACATTTCGGACCATCAGGCGGCGGGAGGCGGGCGAGGCGTGCACGCGGTCCGCGCAGTGTCTGTACACCGCGCCGTCCCGCAGCGCCGCCCACGACAGCAGGTCCAGCAGCTGCTCGCGAGACAGCGGAGACAAAAAGTGCCGCAAGGACGCCTCGCTGCTGCTGCTGCTGCTGCTGCTGCTGCTGCTGCTGCTGCTGCTGCTGCTGCTGCTGCTGGTGGGGGAGGTGGGGGTGGGGGG